>NC_143508.1:9516742-9668257 GCF_051622355.1 Phaseolus vulgaris
CAATACTCTCAATTAGTGTATCAAATGAAACATTCACTTTTGTTTGCTTTTGTTGAACGAGGGTATCAGATGAAACACTCACTGGAGTGACTCAGATGATGCTCTCACTTGGCGACTCAGAAGAAACCTTCCCTTGAGCATGCCTACTTTTCTGCTAAGCGAGAGTATTAAATTAAACACTCATTGAAGTGACTCAAACGATAGTCTCTCTTAGCCTCTTATACAAAAGTCTTCATTTGAACAAGTATGCTTTCGTTAAATGAGGTTATATGATGAAACACTCACTAAAGTGACTTAAATGATGCTTTCGTTTGGTGACTCAGACAAAACCTTTGTTTGAGTGCATATGCTTTTATTGAGCGAGGTATTAGATAAAGCACTCAATGGAGTGACTTGGATGATACTCTCACTTACTGAATTAGATGAACATTCTTGGACCAACACACAAACCCTTCTAAAAACAATATTATCCCCCTTAAACTTCAAAACACATTCCTATCTTAAATCATGAAATTATTCTTTCCAGATACAATAATGAATCTACTTTACTTTCAAGACTTAAAGAAGATAAAGACTTTGTATAGGTTGATAGAGAAAACACTAATTCATCATGTTAAACAATAATTTGTGACCCAACATAACTGAAGTACACTAGACTTACATGAAGTAAATGAACTCCATACTCACGTGTAGCAAATGAACATCAAACTCCATAAGCATCTAAGGAACATCAAACTTATATGCAACTAAAGTAATGCAAATTTTATGTGCACTGGAAAATGTTAAGTACTTTAGATTTACATACATCAAACAGACTTCAGATGCATCCTCAACCAAAGAATTCCTAAAAATCGTTAACACTAAAGATTTTTAGGCTCAATCATGCAATTCAACATTATTCTACTAAAACCTTCACAACAAAATGAACTCTATATCAAATTTATCAACTAGATAATCTAATAAGATTATAAAAATGGTGAGTATCCAAGAAACAATATAAACTCAATAACAAAAGAAATATGCCATGCTATATGGGGAGACAGAGAAATTGAGTGGACATATAATATTCAAATAAATGGAGTTGGAAGTATTCTCAACATCTAACAAAAATATTTTTTCAAATGTGAAAGTTCACAATGTGGGAAGAGGTTTGTCTGGTTGAAAGGAGTATGGATAGAAACAAAAAATACCAATTACTCTTGTTAGTATTTATTCTCCAACCATACATTCAAAAAAGAAAATTCTTTGGGAGGAGTTCATAAGGATGAAAGGAAATTATAATAATACAATTTGGTGTGTGATAGGAGATTTCAATATAGTAAGAAAACCAAGAAAAGAAACGACTAAGGGCAACATGGAGTGAATTTAAAGAAAATAGATGAGTTTAATAGATTCTTAGACAAGATTAAAATGTTGGTTATACCAATGATTGGGAGAATATATGCATGGTACAAAGATAATGATTGGATAAATTTCTAAGTAGATGGTGCTAAACATATTTATTTATGATCATTGTAGTATGATATTACAAACTAACCAAGTTGATTGAGGTCTCAAACCTTTTAGAGTCCTAATTGCATGACAATAAGTGCGTGATTTTAAAGATATTATAAAATGATTTTGGGACCAAAATCAAACAGTGGAAACTGATATCTTTGTATTTAAGGATAAACTAAAAATGTTAAAATAAGACTTGAAGAATTGGAACAAGAATTGCTTTAGGGACACTAATAGAAAGATACCCTCAAATCAAAATTAGTAACTACAACTAATGACTTCCATAAATTTTGGCCACTAACCTAGAGGCTACAATATTGTCTTCTTTACCATAATTCCAAAAGTATAATTCCCACAAGATTTAAATGAATATAGTTCAATCTCCCTATTAGGTATCATCTGCAAAATTATCTCTAAACTACTAGTAAATAGAATGAAGAAAAATCCTACCAAAAGTCATAAATGAAACACAATCAACATTCATTGCTGGAAAGAAATATACTTGATAATGTACTAGTGGCAAATAAGGTGATAGAAAACATAAAAATCAAGAAAAAAGTGTTTAATTATAAATGTGGATTTTTGAAAAGCCTACGATTTCATAAGTTGGGACTTCTTATATTATATCTTAGAAAGACTAGGCTTTTGCAAGAGATGTATCTCCTAGATTAGAAACTGCTTAAGTTCAATATCCATTTCAATATTGGTTAAGGGAAGTACAACAAAAGAGTTCAACCCCTCAAAAGGAATTAGACAAAGTGACCCAATGACACTTTTTATTTTCATAATTGCAGTTGAAGGGTTAGCTAGCATCATAAGACTAACTAAAATGTTTGGATACTTAGAAGGAGTGAAAATAGGGAAAAGGAACTTAAATAAATAATGTTACGGTACACTCATGACACTTTTTTTCATATGTGAGAATAATATGCAAAAATAACTCTGAAAGTTATCTTAAGATATTTTGAAGTAATAACAGGCCTAAAAGTGGACTTTTATAAGATCAATTTGGATAACTGAATATGAATTGGAGAGACATGTGGTTGTTTTTGAACTACACTAATATGAGGCTACCTTTCATATATCTAGGAATACCAATTAGAGGAATAGGATGTGGGACAACATGTTTCAAAAGATAAGAAAGAGATTAACATTGGAAAGATAGATATCTAACATTTGTTGGAAGAGTATGTTTGATCAGAGTTGTAATACAACTCCACCCCCCCTCCCTTGAAAATTCAGAGACAATTTTTATGGAGATGTGGATCAGAAAAAAAGACAAGATCTTGGTAAATAGTCAACCATTTGTAAATCTAAGGAAGTAGAAGGATTAGGTATAAAAGATATAAAAAAAAAAATTAATGTGGCACTACCAGCAAAATGGAAATGGAGGTTTGCAAATAAAATGAGGGATTATGAAGGGACATACTACAATCTAAATACGGTAACTGGAGGAAATTAAATCAACCTAAACAACACAAACACGAATCAAAGTGGTCGAAAGATTTAAAGACAATGTATGGGGTAGGTTATGAACAAAATTGGTTTGATAATAGTATCCTATGGGTTATAGGGAGGGGAGCAAATATCAGCTTTTGGAATGATAAATGTGACATAGTTCTAACTCATGCTGGAAATATCCTAGGATATATAATAATTAAAAATATGGCAACAATATAAAAAATGAGGGTTTTAAACAATGAAGTATGAGAATGGAGATTTGACGAAAGGAGGAATTATTTGATGTTCAAACTTAATAATAGAAATAATAAAGATTTCACAAAGAATAGATGAGAAAGACTCTTGGAAATGGAAATGTGAAAAAAATCAAGCATATACTGTAAAAAAAAATGCATATAAATTTTGCACAATAAAGAGGACAGTGAAAAGGAAGAATACTTCCAGACAATATGGAGATCAAACACAACACCTAATGTTAAGAACTTCATCTGGAGAATAGGCTTAAACAATATTGCAACTAAGGATAATCTTAAACATATAGGGGAGTTGTGGTGGATTGTAAATTGTGTGCAGTATGTAAACAAAAGGATGAAAATATCCAACATCTCTTTCTAAATTGTAAGATAGTTAGGTTGGTATGAGACTTATGTAACAAGTGGATTGACATAATGTCAAAACACATTTCTATCAATTTAACATGTGATATTTGAATAACAAAGGAAATAAAATTTTAAAGACTATGTGGATGACAATAATGAGAGGTACATGGAAACATATAAATGTGATTTTTAGGAATGGTGTAATAGATGGGGAGGAAATCTTTAGAATTGCTCAACTAAAAGCTCAAGTACTAATATAAACTCAATTGAAAAAGCAATATTCTCCTATTCAGGTTTATGCATTTTCGTAAAAGGAATATATTGGTAGCATACAAAAATGACCTCACACTATTTAATTAATCTAAGGTATTGAATCCTCCAAACTGTTATGTGGTGTTTTGACTCTTAATTGTCCAAACTTTAAGCATAAAAAATAATATCTTAGAAAAGTGTGAGTTGGAACGGGTAAGTAGTACTCCTAGTTAGGGAAGAGTGAGAGATAGACATCAATTGTGAGAGTAAAATAACTTTTATTTCAACATTAATGACTGAAGATGGTGTTCATGTGACATTATTTAAGGAAAAAGTCAAGAGTTGGGGATTCTCTTGGCCTATAAAAAATATTTAGGTTGAGGTACAATGAGCATATCTAATGGGAGGATAAAGTTAGTGAATTATGGTATAATCATCAATTACTTTTCTCTATTATCATAGTTTGTTTACCTCAACCCTTCTAAAATAAAATTAATGAACATATCTCTATCCCTTATGCATATTGTTTTTATTCTTATTATGAAGATCTATAATGAAAGCTAACAGAGTTTTTTTTACATGCTTCACATATATCTCCTTCCATATCATAACAAGGATGTTGACACAACCAAAAATATAAGATGGAAGAACAAGAGAAGTCTAGAAATTCTATACACTAATATTGAGGACAAATTACTCTAGAAAATAGAAAATAAGAAAGAATGAAAAAAAAAAAACATCTTTTCTATAATAGATCTCAAATGTAACAATGTTCATCCTGAAGTTCCACTACATCCCCGAAAGATTTTTGAGATGTTAATTAACTTCGATTGACATGTAAGATTGGATGATGAAATTTTATAGAAGAGATTTCAATGTTTTGCAATTTACTTTTAAACTTTTTATAAAATGGTTACACTACTTCAAGTATTCCATTATTTTAATTTTTTTTCCAATAAAAAAATATTATTATTATTATATAATATTTATGTAAATCATGTGTTACTATTAATATATATAAAACACTTTTAATAAAAAAAATATATTTATTCAATAGAAAAATAAAGAGGAATATATATAAACATGGAAAAGGTAATGGACTTATCCAAATGAACTTGTGAAACCTAATGTCAACCATGTACTTGGAGGAAGAATTATAGGAGAAAAGGATGAAGGGAGGCTCTCTCTCTATATATATAATTAATACATAAACAAGAACAACCAAACTTGGCAATTTCATGATAATGATAGCAATGCTATTAAGGAGATGATAGTGATGATGAATGGTAAAAGGCATCTTATTAGATTATCTAAAAGGGTGTGTTGGTGGGGAATGAGAATCCATTTTTGGTGGCTTTCCGACCAAATTCTTTGCTTGAGAATATGATTTTATGGGCATTAGTACGAGTTAATATTCCCATTTCAAAGAATCTTTCAAACTTTTCTTTTTCCCACTTTTTTTTTTCCTTTTTCTTTTCCCCGTGAGGAATAGCATTCCGTGGTCATTTCTCACTTTGCATTTCAACCAACACCATCATCTTTCTTCAACCAAATCACAATAACTAACCAATTACCATCATAATTAACAAATGCATTCTTTCAAGAACAAATGTTTTGCTCATAACAACAACATTGACCACTTGTCTATTGTGGTTTATTCTCTCTCATGTGTTGCTTCTCGTTTAAAAGCTTCTTACTACACTCAAAAGTGGATCCATAATTCTATGTATCTTAACATAACATTTGTAAAAAAAAAAAAAAAAAAAAATAGTAAAAGGAAATAAAAATAAGTACAATGAGGAATAAAAATGTATGTCCCCATGTCTCAATTGGAATATTAATTTGGGTTGCATGCTAGTTGTTTACGTACAAAATCCTCAATCCTTAACATTTGTCTCATTTTATTATAGATACATATATAATTTTAAAAACTAAAAAATAAATGAAAATTATTATTGTTTCAATATACAAACTTCATATTAACCATAAATTTTCCTATCAAGAATTAAATTTGTATAAAAAATTGTAATTCTACATTCCATTTGGTAACATAGCGAATTTAACTTAGTATGGATGAAACTATTCATTATAAGAAAATCATTAAATAAAAATTAATTTTAGAGACCAATTAGAGACAATTTTATAAATTAAAAAAGTTATTGATATCTAAAATAGTTTTTATTATTAATAAAAATTTATAAAATAATTTTTAAATTGGTAATCTAATCATTATCTACCAAGGTTTAACTACTAACTACTTTATATTTTAAATTAGTCTCTATTAGTCTTTTAGAGACTAATTTAGAATCTAAAATATTAGTATCTAAAATATTGGTAGTTAATTTAGATACCAATTTAAAAATCATTTTATAAATTTTTATTAATAATAGAAACCACTTTGAATATAATAATGTTTTAGTCTCCAAAATAGTATATAATTTAGTTAATATAATGACTAATTATTTTTTGTCTTTAAATTTAGTTGCTATTTAATATTTTTCTTATAATAATATAATTAAAATAATACAAAATAAATATTATTTTTTGAGATATATATTATTTTAGAAGAACTATATTGAAATAGAGTACAAGATCGAGGTACTCTAAGTCCTAACCTTTTAGAAAGTTAAAGCATCAAAGCTTTGAGGCTTAAACAAAACATACAAAAGAATGAATCAATACACCAATCCGAAACCAAAAACATTGCTTCCTATTATTTTAACTTTTTAAACCATTGTCAAAATCTGTATTTTTAATCAAGTCTTAAATAGGTGTTAAATCACACTTCTAAAGAATGATGGGATATAAAATTCCAAGGCACATTCAAATATCAAGTTTTTATCCAATAAAATATATAAATAAAAAAAATCATCCCAAGATTGATTTATCATGATAAAGTATTAATTAATTATAGGATATGTAACATGATGATTAAAGAAACCAAAATTTATTAATGAATAAATAAAAGTTCATAAAATTTATTAGAAAGTCACTCAACTCTTAAAAGGGAGATTTAAAAATAGCAACGAAAACATAGAAAAGAATGGAAAATTCATAGATTTGAGAAGAATTTTGACCCTTTTGTTTTACATGTAGAAGTTCTAAGAAAACGAGAGGAGGTTCTATGGAGACAACTTAAAAATAATGAAAGGTTTTTTATCACGACTTTTAAATACAAGGAAAATACAGCTCATTTACCTATAAATAAATATAATGTCACAATCACAAAAAATATTATGCTATTTAGTTGCTTTTAATATATTTTAAAAAACTTTAAATAAAAGCATAATAAAATAACAAAATAATGAAAATTTTGAATAATTTTTTTTATATATATAAAGTTTTTATGTTAGGCATCACTATGCTACTTGACATCTAAGACATCTCAAGTAACAACCATTTGCCATCACATGAAAAAAAAAATATTATTAAAAAAATAAAAAGAAAGAAAATACAAAAATATGGGAAGACTAGACCAAAACTCATATGTTAATAAAAACGATACATATGTATATTATACCTATTAATAAAGAATGCTAAGAACAAACTAGATGAAAGTCTATTATACTAATGAAAAGATTCTCTATGAAAATTTTGAATAATTCACAAATCACCATGTTCTATAAATTAACATTTAATTAAACCAACTATAAAAAAATTAATAAAATAATCCAACTCATTCTTTAATTAATTAGACAGTAGGTTATTTACACAACAAAGAAATTATTAAATAATAATTAATCTTAAAAATAAATATAATTTAGTATTATATTGATTAATATAGATACTATTTTATAAATTAAAGAAACTATTACTATCTAAAATAGTTTTATTATTAATAAAAATTTATAAACTGTTTCTAAATTAATATTTAACTTTAACTATGAAGATTTTAACTTATACCTATTTTAGATTTAAAATTATCTTTTGTAATAACTATTTATATTAAGTAAAAATTTATAATAAGCAAGTTCACTTGTCTCAAATATTAAAAAAAAGTGAGAATGTATATAAAACTATCACTTTCACAACATTGAAGACAATAAAAGATGCGTCTGATTTTGGTTGGATTGTGACAACCATTTTATATTAAAATCTTAAGTTAAAAGCATGCATATATATTAGGTACATTAACCTTAATTAAGTTTATGAGTGGCTAATAATCACTAATGAGTGCTGGTATTTTTACACAGACAAATTTGATACGCATATCTCACTCAAATATTTTCATTTCATTGGTTCCTTATTCCTTTTTATCACTTCTCATTTTTCTCAAATCAATCAATGGCCATGCTTTAAACTTTTTCATGTCTATGAACAAAAAAATATTGTCACTATAAATCATATTCAAACATATAAACTTACACAACCATTTTTAAGATTTTACTATTTTCATCCCTCCCTCTCTTTTATATATAAAAATTATTTTAGAATTAATCTTTTGCGATATTTAAAGTCCTTCCACAATTTTAAGGTGGAACTCCAAATTTAATTGGAGAATAATACCAACTACAATGATTAAATTTAGAAAATAACACCAACTGATCATCAACTATACTTCTATTCCAAATTTATATATTCACTTTGATAACTAAGTTTAGATTGATATAATAACTAGTCAAATATCTATTTTAGAATAGAATATAACTAAAGATTAAAAAAAATTTAATTTTAAATAATTTTTAAATCAATCTTTACAATAAATAATATTAAAAAATCATTAAATAAAAACTAATTATAGAGATAAAAAAATAATTAGTTGTTATATTCACTAAATTAGATACTATTTTAAACTTAAAAAATTATTAGTATCTAAATTAGTTTTTATAATTGATAAATATTTCTTAAATTGATATATAAAATATTTTTTTCTAAATAAATTTCTATTTAATAAATTTTTGTAGTCACCTATAATCTAGTATATAAGTTTTGTCCTTAATTATATCAATCTATCAATAAATGACAAAAACAATCATTTTCATTCATTTAAAGATGAAAAATTAATAATTAATAACAAAATTAGAAAAAGTTCTAAATTCAGCTATACTATTTACAATAATTAGAAAGCATCTTACTCTTAAATATATTACTACCATACAAAGATTCTCACTTGGCTATGTTCAGCCGTCAGCACGACATCATCAAATTCAAAACGCTTATATATTTTTACCACTATTTTTGGCCATATGTTGCCAAAACTCACTACAATTTTCTTTTAATAGCAAAATTTAAAACAAGTTTTTATATTATTATTCAGATCTCCAATTAAGCGATAAACTTATCAAAAATATATTACAGAATGCTAAAGAAAATTCACATAATCTTTTAATTTATATATATATATCAAAATAATTAAATAGAGATTAATTTTAAAAATAAAAAACAATGAATTACTATATTAACTAAATCAGATATTATTTTAAAAATTAGTTAAAAATTATTGATATTTAAAATAGTTTATATAATTAATAAAATTTATAAACTAGTTTATAAATTGGTAGCTACCAACTTTAGAATTTAGACTAACTATAGTTAAAAATCTTGATAGTTAATTAGATATAATCTAAAAAATTAGTTTATAAATTTTATTAATAATAAAAATTATGTTAGAAACCAATAATTTTTTTAGTTTTTAAAATTAATTTTTATTTAATAATTTTTTATAATATATATGTGAATTGGATCTAAGGTGTTTCTCTCTTTTGAGAAGGAGCAAGTGAGAGGAAATGAATTGTTTGAGGTGTTAATTGTAATGATAAGTATGTGACATATATGATGATTTGGAGAATTTGCCAAGTGGTAATATTAAGTCCATCTAAGGGAGCAGATTCGGTATCAGTCCTCATGCCAATATTATTCTGATCCACGTGCTTCAAACCACTTAGGAACTCAGCTTTAACTTTCCACAAAGTGCCTCATAGATTCTCCTGCCCTTATTAAATATTCTCAAAAATCAGAATCAAGAACAAGAACAAGGGAAGTGATGTGAAGATACTGTTCAAGGAATCTTATTTGGTCTATTTATTTTTATGGTTTCTGTAACTTGTCTATGAAATATGTTTGTCTAATTTTGCATGATCAATGGGTATCAGCATATATCAGATACGGTTTATAAAATAATCTCTCCTATTTCTGTCTCATCACAAGTGGTTTTAGTGACTTCGGTCTTCGATGAGGCATAAAACATATTCCATATTAGCTTTAATCTATGAAATGTTTATCTTTCTAATTTAATCACTATTTTATTCTTCTCCTGCAATTACATATTTTCTGTATTCCGATTAATATTAATGCAGATTTGCATGCAGTTGACACATGCATTGCCTGTGGAATGGCCGGTTTTAAACAAAACTGCATCAGATTCTAACACATTCTTTAATTTTTTTTCCTAGTGGATTTGCCTGGTATATGCCAATGCCAATGCCAATGCAGTTAGAGTTCCTGTTTGGCAAAATCTACCATGCATTCTATACAAATGAGAGAGATATAATAGAATAGCTTCAGTGGAAAATGACACAAAACATTGCATATATCATGCATGCATGGATGAAATAATTTACATGTGTAAGACAAAGTGAGTGCTATACATTTCCCAAATATTATATTTAGCCTATGTTTGACAGGCATGCAAAGGTCTTAATGGGGAGTTCGAGGCAAACGAACCAGAAACGAAGATGAAGTTTAGTGCTTCCATGTAAATTTTTTTCACTCTTAAAGTTTTTTTTAATAAAGTGGAATAATTTTAAAGTTTTTTTTATTAAAATGAGGCATATTTTTTAAAATTACTATGATGGGCAAGTTGTACAAACTTGATAAAACTTTGTTAAGAAGAAGTTGTGTCATGGTGACAACTTTTTTCATAGAAAAAAAATGTCAATGTGAGACGACTTTAGAAATACGACCTAAGTCTTTGGGAGGCATGAACGAGGACTAAAACTACATTTTCAATCATCTAGTACCTTGTTTCGGCATCTTGCAGGAATCGACTCACAAAGTAAACTGATTTTTGATCGGTAATGCCTTGAATGATGGTTACACTCACGGTTTCTAGGAATACGGCTAAATATACTAGTATGGGTAGTCCTTGGATGGGTATGCTCAGTACTATAGGCTTCGACACCGCTTGACCAAGAATGCCTCTTCACATGTGTTACCCCACAAGAACTTTTCAGCTTTCTTCACAAGCTTCAAAATGGGTTTAATCTTATCAGTCAGTCTCGGTATGAACTTAGAGAGCGATGTTAACCTCCCTACCAGTCTTTGGACCTCTTTGAGGTTATGAAGACTCTTCATTGTCTCTAGAATCTAATATTTGTCAAGGTTTGCCTTAATTCCTCGACTCGTCAACATGAAGCCCAAAAATTTTTCTTCCCTTCACGCGAACACACATTTTTCTGGGTTGAGTCGCATGTCGTACTGTCGGAGTCTGCCAATTCGGTCGCATGTTGTTCGGTACTGTCAGACTTCACAATCATGTCGTCAACATACACTTCTATTGCCCTCCCTATCTGCTCCCCAAATATTCATTCCATCAACCTCTGATATGTTGCCCATGCGTTCTTTAAACCAAAAGGCATCACCTTATAACAATAGTTAGCCCTTTCGGTTAGGATTGTCGTCTTCTCCTTATCGAACCCGTTCATGGGTTTATGGTTATACCTAGAGTATACAATGAGAAAACTCATATCTTTATGGTTAGTTGCCCTCATCTACTAGTCGATCTATGCTCGGTTGTGGGTCAACCTCTATTGAGATTCATGTAGTCGGTGCACATCTGCCACTTTCCATTACTTTTCTTAACAAGTACTATGATTGTCAACAACGTTGTGTACTGAACTTCTTAGATAAAACAGACGTCCAACAGTTTTCGTACTTCTTGCTCTATAGCTATCCTATTCTCTTCTCCCATTCTTCTCTCTTATAGGTCACAAGTTTAGCCTCTTTTCAAATCATTAGTTTATGGGATATAACCCTAGGGTCTATTCCTGGCATGTCGACTATCGTCCAAGCAAACAAGTCCAGAGGCGGTTATGACCTTCTTCTCCTCCTCCTTTAGGCCTACGCCTAGACAAGTGTTTAATCCTTGTTGGTTCATCCGTCACGGGGTGGTCTCTTCCTTTGGTTTCATTCGGGGCTCGTCGTTTGGCCTAGGGACAAGGTCATTCATAATGATTACTTGAAGAACCTCTTGTCTCTCGATTGGTGTTGAGGGGAATCCTCAAACTTTTTGCGTAGCATTCCCGAGCAGTCTTTTGGTCCACGTGAAGAGTTACAATGTCCTTGTCGCGACGCTTACTCTCTGGTGGGAACTTCATAGCAAGATGAGAAGTTGAGACTATTGCTCCCAACTTATTAAGGGATGCTCTCCCTAACAAAATGTTGTATGTCTTGGCATCCACCAGCAGGTACCTGGCCTAGATTGTCTTGTAGCATTTGTCTCCTTCCCCAAACTTGGTGTATAGATCAATATATCCTCGGATGTCTACTCTTTCTCTCGAGAATCTGACTAACTGCTCATTATAAAACACCACGACATCCCTAGATAATCTCATCTTTTTAAATGTCTTCCAATAAAGTATGTCGACTAAGGTTCCCTGGTTCACCAACGTTTTTATGAACCACAAAGTTGGCCACCTCTATGGTTATCACCATTGGATCATCATAATCTAGGTCTATAGTATAAAAATCCTTGTTCATAATTGTAATAGGTGACAAGCTCTTTCTTCCCTACATGTGGACTAAGTACACTGAACTGATGGCTCGTAGGTAGTGTTGTCAAGATCACGAGTAAACTCGCACGAGTCAGCGAGTCTGGAAGGCCAACCGAGATGATTCGGTCGAAGGATTGGGATCAGAGCGAATCGTATCGCGGCACCGCGTGACTTAGTGCATCGGAAGCGATCATCGATCTTGGATCGTGACCTAGCACGACCATTTTTAGCCAAAAATATTGAACTTGTGCACGACCATTTTTAGCCAAAAATATTGAACTTGTGCACGACCATTTAAGGCCAATGGTATGATTTATAGCACAAAAGGCCTAAGAGCATATATGTGTGAACTGTGAAAGAAAGTGAAGAGTGAAAAATCTTGAAAAAGAGAAAATAAGCCCAGAGTGAAAAGCCCATCGTCGGTAAACTCTTCGCCACCGTTGGCGTTGCAGTCATTTTATCCACTATCGTTGTTGCGCCCCCTCTCGCATTCTCCACTGTCGTTGTCGCGTTCGCCACCGCTCGTTGCGCTCGACCTCACCCTTGCGCACTCAACCATCATCATCGTCGTCGCGCTCGACCTTGCTATCATGGTGATTGCTGATTGTCCTTGTAGTGGTCTCCTCTTTTTATATTCCATCACAGTGACAAAGTTGTTCTCTATTTTTATTCGTCATCATAGTCACAATTCTCTATTTTTATTCTCCAACACAATGACAACTTAGGGTGGTGTTCTTTGTTTATATCACAACAATGTGTTTATCTTGTGCCTTTTATAATGGCTTCAAGAGGTGACAATGCAAAAAAAGGAAGTATTATAACAACCCTGCATGGAATCATTGTGTTTCATGGAATCAAGGTGAAATATTTGAAGTAAGAGGTTGAAAAGACCAGTCTAATATTGGAAGAACATAAATTATTTTTAAAAATAAAGGGTTTCTCAATAATGACAAATGAATGGATTGATAGGAGAAGAAGAACCATACTTAATTTTCTTGTAAATAGTCTAAAGAAGACTACATTTTTTGAAGTCGATTGATGTTTTTGATATATCCAAGACAATGGACAAAATTTTCAAGATGATGGATGATGTTGTTGAGGAGGTTGGGGAAGATAATGTCATCCAGATTGTAATTGATAATGCAACAAATTACAAAAGTAGCTGGAGATCTCTTAATGCAAAAGAGAGAGAAAAAATTGTATTGAACACCATGTGCAAAACATTGCATTGATTTAATGTTGGAAGATTTTGAGAAGAAAATATCACTTCATTAGGAAACCATATTCAATGGTAAGAAAATCACAACCTACGTATATTCAAGAACTAGTCTTATTTGTTTGTTGCTCAAACATACTGAAGGGATAGATTTGATAAGACCAATTGATACTCATTTTGCCACTTCTTATTTAACTTTGGGATGTTTAATTGAGAATAAGAGATCACTTACTAGGATGTTTACATCTAAGGAGTGGCAATCTAGTCAGTTTGTAAAGACTAGAGATGGAAGGCTTGTTAAAAATTTGGTATTGGATAAGAGATTTTGTACAAATATTTTGAATTGTATGACGGGTGTTATTCCCCTAATTAAGGTGTTGCGCATGGTGGATTCAAATGAAAAACCAACCATGTGATTTATTTATGAAGAGATGAACCTTGCTAAAGAGAAGATATACAGTCTCTTAATTGGAGTTAGTAAAAGGTAAATAACTAATTACCTTTCACTTTTATTTCATTTCTAATTTTTTTAGAAATATAAACTTTGTTTTCTAGATTAATTTATTTACTTTTATCTTACATAGTTACACCTCCCTTTGGGAAGTCATTGATCAAAGATGGGACAATCAATTGCAAGGCCATTGCATGTTGCAGGCTATTATCCTAATCCCATGTTGCATTATCATCCAAAATTTAAAGTTGATTATTGGTGAAACAGGGAATGTATGATTGTTTAGAAAGGATGGGAAGAGACATTGATGAGATATGTAAGATTGATGCCCAAATCGAGAGTTTCAAGAGAAAATATGAATTTTTTTTATTAGTTAAATAGCTCGACATGCACTCGAAATGAAAACTCCAGCACAATGGTGAGAATCATATGGCGATGAACATCCAAAACTACAAAGATTTGCAATTAGAATATTGAGTTTGAGTTGTAGTTCATCCGGTTGTGAGCACAATTGGAGTGCGTTTGAAAGGGTAAGCATTTAAATTTATAAGTTCATTTTATAATTATAGAGGCTAATATGATGTTATAATTAATTTTATAATTATTTAGGTCCACACCAAAAAAAGAAATCGTTTACACCAGAAGACCATGAATGATGTAGTCTTTGCGATGGCTAATTCAAGATTGATGAAGATGAAGGATGTTAGGAAAGGATGATGAATGGATTGTGGAAGATAATGAAGCAAATTATATTAAACCTATGGATGATTTGGTTGAAGTTGTAGAAGTTGAACCTATGGATGATTTGGAGGTTCCTCCAATTGCTGAGGATGATGAAAGTCATGGCATAGATAACATTAATGAAAATGAAGATCTTGTAGAAGAAGATGATAATTATCCTGCAATTAATATGAAGGATTTCTTTGGATATTTTAATTGTATTAAATATTTGTGAACTTAATTGTTTTCTATATGAAAAATTTATGATTTATGAACCTACTTTCCAGTTGTGTTATGTATTGAATATTATTTTTCATGTTAGTAACTCTTACAAGTCAAGTTACGATCCTCAAGTTATGATCTTTTATCTCTTTTACGATCCTCTTACGAGTTACGAGTTTTGACAACATTGCCCATAGGTGTCTCTTTCGGAACAAATATGTTGTTCCTCCTCAGGTGAAACCTCCCGCGATGGTGTTTATGACACCTCATAGGGGGGCCAACAATCTTTTAGGGCATAGTTGTGATGATAGCGACAATGTTTCATCTGATCCACATTGGTGGGCGTGTGCGTCTTCCTTGGCGTGAACATGAGGTTGGTATTGAGGGCTTCTCCCATGATGCTTGGTCTATCGGTAGCAACGGGGTGTAACACGTCAAACATTGGGGACGAGGGAACTCCTTCGGCCTCCTCGATTGTTGGTGTTGGTTCTTATCGATGAACTTCTTCTTTGCCTCCTTAGGTGCTCAGGTCTTGGTATGAAACTCTCTCAACTCTTCTAATTGCATGAACTTCACAATTCTTTGCTACAACTGATCTCTATTGTTAGTTTCTTGCAGAAGTTGTCCAAGAAGGGACTAGGTTTAAGGGTGGTTACCATGTGATGTATGGCCACTTTGGGGCTCAGACTGCAGATGGTTAACACAACTTTTCTGAACCTCTCCATGAAGGCGACGAGGATTCCATCTTCTCTTATCGAATATTCATCAGGGCTATGGATGTAAGGTAGTGGGGACGGCTTGTAGCAAACTATGCTCCAAACTTCGTGATTAGGGTGTCAAAGTAGTTGATGAAGTGGACAAGTAGCCATGTAAACTAGTTCAGAGCGACTCCCTTGAGCGAAGTAAGGAATACCTGGCATAACAACGCGTCGTCAGGTGTATAAGCTAATCTCGGCGACGTAAGCATCCACGTGCGCATTCAAATTCGTGGTACCGTCATACTTATCTAGCGTTGGGTTCTTTCAAGTACTAGACAGGGGCACTTCCAAGATGGCCTCATTAAATGTGTTTCGACGGGATGTTGTTCCCAAGGTACTTATCGACAACTGCCGGGTGTTTTGGTGGTGGGGGTTCCCCTCTTACAACATTTGAATTGCTGGAGTTTCATTAAGCTTTTGCTTCCTTTGGGCATTCTCCTCCTTTAAGGCTCCTATCTCTTCCTCATTTTTCCTCTCTAAGTCTTGTATCTCTTTTGCACTTTTCTTCCTAAGTACCTCCACCTACCTCCTCATCTATATTATCATTATCATAGAATCTTGTTGGTTGTTCTCTGTCTCTCCCGGTGCATGTCTATCATTGCTCGTCATATTCCTCGTTGTTACCATGTGAATACTCCGTAAGGTTTCTCTCCAACCCCACGGTGGGCACCAAGAGTGAGACTCTTCTTCTCATTAGGCTTCTTAGCTTCTAGGTGCTCCAGTCCTTCTGTTTCTACCAATGATGGAGGATACCTGCAAAGATACTTTGATGCTCAAGTTAGTCCAAGTTCGATCTATAGGTGTTAGGATTGATTAAAAATTACTTGTGCATCTTGGGTGTCTCTCCTATTTATACCTTCTGCTTGGATCTTTGGTGTTATGGATCCGCACATAGGGTTCAAAAGAGGTCCAATTATACTTTAATCATACTTTACAAATAATCTAGTGTGTTACTAACTAATAATATTTTAATCTCTTATGATTTATGTTAGATATGTCGAGAGTTCGAGAGCATTAACACTATTGACTTCTCAACAATCTGGTAGTACACATGTATTATCTATCTGATACAAAGTGATTAAGCTAAGTTATAATCCCAAGTTGAGACTTTAGATATATCTATGATAAATATATCTACATTGAAAACATACATTTAACATGAACATGAACTGCATGTGATTATTCTAACACCTCCTAATCCCTTGACTAGCAGCTAACAATCAATCATTTTCTGGCACAGCATTTTGATAATACATCAGTGAAATCTAAATACATGATTCTTGACGAGCATGATCATAATGAATAAGTGAAAGTTGTACGTACACGGATAAGAATTATAACCATACAGAAAAATAGAAAGCTGGCACAAGAATCTGCTTCATTAACCAATGTACAAGTCAAGGGTAAGGTAAGTGGTCCTATATATGTGCATATAATATGCTGCATTTAACCAAATGTAAGTATAGAAGCAAGTACACTTCTTGCTTTCACTTTTAATTAGGTCCCGCTTTTATGATTCTAGAGGATGGGACTTCATTGAATTTTTGTGCCAAAGAAAGAATGAAAAAATTTGGGTCCACCTTCCTCCTATTTCAATTTTTCTGACTTGTGGAGACTGAATAAGTTCCAAACTTATGGATGCAGACAAAACAGAACGTATTCTTATTCTATTCGTTACCTCCAAACAGTTGCATGCAAGCATCTGAACTGTTTTTTATACACCTTTTCTTGTATTTCAAGGTGCTCTAGTCAATGGAATTAATCCTTTTTACTTGTAAGTTCTTCATGCATGTAGAACTAGTTAAGAAGTTCCTTGGCTTTTATATATATATGTATGCGTACTTTAACATACATGCCATTCAACAAAATCATCCATCATGTGAAAATATATATTGTTGCACGTTGAGGACTGCTATAATGATCAATATAGCATGATTTAGGACTTTAACTTGCTAGAATCTTCCACTAGAGCAAAATATATATGTAATGGATGAGCTTTGGCAGTTCCAAGTAGAGAGGAATATAAGATTCCCCAGAACCAAAAGTCAGGAAAAATAAAACAAAAATGAAATCCTATTTCAAATTTGGGAATATGATTCCCACTTTTGCCAGGCAAGCGAATATGAATGCACATTTGGTTAAAATTTGAAGGATCAATTCCAGAATCTAATGCAGTTAGGAACTAGATATTTGCATATTAATTTTTATACAGATATTGGATATATATATATAACATGAAATCATATTTAACCACTGATAGATTAACAACCATGTATCATATTATAACTGAAAAGACAAAAGAGAATTAATATTTTGCTGAAATTGAGAATTTTGAAATTGTATTATCTAAATCACAATTTTAAAATAATATCTTTCAATATTAGTTATCAAAGTAATTTTTTGCATCTAATAAAACTGGGGTAAAAAAGCAAACCTTGCAGTGATACAATCAGACATTTAATAGTATTTTATAAAGTGTGCGTGTGCAGTAATTAAGAGGGACTCAAATGGATACAAGAACAAAAATAAAACAAGGAACAATGTTTTGCACTGCCTTAGAATAGAAAGTGGAACTAAGGGATCCACAAGCATAACACAAGTGAAGAGAAAAGTGGGAATAGGAAGGAGTCTATTTGTCAGGTAACCATGCATAAAGGATTGAGTTCTGTTTTCCATTGGTTCTACCAAAGATTCCATGTGTTACTACTTCACCACCAGCTCTCATATATAACTACCTATCTAAGGAGGCTTTGTTCTGAAGAGATATGTGCAGTGAAGAAACAAGCTAGAAAAGCTCCACAAGTTGACAGAGAGATCAAGAGAGAGAGGTTCACTTATATTTTACTTGCAAGTAGAGCATTATCCAGTTTCACCTTTCAGAGGTAGCAAAGTGATCCAGAATAGAAGCCTGATAGGTAAAGACACAATCTCAGGTGATTATATACGTTGTTTGTTGATAAATGTCATGAACTCATGGTGCTTATAAAGTGGCTTTTGCAGGTTGAATGTACACTCATCTCCAACATCAAGGAAAGAACATCCATTCTTCTTCCAGAATGCCAATCCCTTCTGAGAGACATATGTTCCTTCACACGGGAAATGGATCTGGTGATTCTGGACTTGTTCTCTCAACTGATGCTAAGCCTAGATTGAAATGGACACCTGATCTTCATGCCAGGTTTATAGAAGCTGTGCAGCAGTTAGGGGGAGCTGACAGTGAGTACTTAATAATCATTTGTTGATCATCAAATCTTGAAGAGGATAAACTTTTTTAGTTCTTTTTTAGTTGAATAATTCCAAGTGCAAATTTTGTTATGCAGAGGCAACTCCCAAAACGGTAATGAAACTCATGGGGATTTCAGGTCTAACTTTGTATCATCTGAAGAGCCATCTTCAGGTAAAAATCATTAGTTTTCTGCATTATGTTTATATGAATTTCAATGTTTCTGGTACATGAGTTATTCACCAGTCCTTGCATGCCAAATGAAGTTCAGTGTCATTCTCCCTCTCAAGTTTTTGAGTGCTACTCTCAACTAAAGAAGTCTTGTTTTTGTTGCTCAAAATATATAACAATGAGATTTACCAAAAATAAAAGGATTTGACTCCTCCAAACATGGTAAAGGAAGGGTGCATCCACCCTTGATTTTAAATGAATTTTACTTCCAACAAATTAAAGACAACCTACCAATAATATATGAATTTTTGTCTCAATAATATTGGAAATACTTCAATCTAAAGACTCGTATACTATATGAATCTCCAAGTACTTCACTTCATGCAAAAGAAAGTTACATGCAAAACATGATCTTGTTCTCTTTCACCTTAATCTATAACCTTCCCAAAATTACTTCAGTGCAATCACTAAACAAATAGCCTCGAGGTTTGCAGGCTTCATACATAACATACTTCTGCTAAATTATATTCCATATGACTGATAAATTTTCGTTTCTTATATAGAGCTGCTAAATTTTTAGGCAAAGATATTATGATGCATACACAACTAAGAACCCAGCATAACTTTTTTACCTTGACTTCTATGGTGCAATTACTGATCCTTTCCTTTTCCCAACCAGAAGTACAGATTGAGTAAGAGTCTGCATGGACAAAGTAATAACGCGACACACAAAATCTGTAAGACAAGATCTTCTCTATCATATATGTCAATCTATAATGAACCGCAAAGCTTTGTTCTGAACAACAAACTGGTTTCTCAGGCATAAACCCAGGTGCAGCAACAGACGAAAGACTCAGAGAAAACAATGGAACGCATGTGAACAATTTAAACCTTGCCCCTCAGTCTAATAACAAGTAAGAAACTTTCACTTTTCAGTTTGCACACATGATTTCTTGTAGTATGAACATTTAAACTAACACTCAGTGTCCTTGTGTCAGAGATTTACACATAAGCGAGGCACTGCAGATGCAAATAGAGGTTCAAAGAAGACTAAATGAGCAACTTGAGGTGTGTTAAACCAACTTCCCATTACTATACATGTATTTCAACCTGTAAAATTGATAAATTATTATTAAAAGGTGCAAGAACATTATAGTTTCTATAAATTTTCGCATAATATCTAATTAAGTGTTATTAATTATTTCTTATAAGTAAAATAAATAAATTATGTGTTACATAGATTGATCAGAATATAAACATGTGATATACTCTAAAGCAATCATCAATGCAAACAATTCACTTAACACAAGGCTTTCATCTTGACACCTCAAATACTAACAAACCCTTCTGACCCCATCTAGGTGCAAAGACTTCTGCAGCTCCGGATAGAGGCTCAAGGAAAGTACCTTCAAGCTGTGCTAGAGAAGGCTCAGGAAACACTTGGTAGACAAAATTTGGGAGTAGTAGGACTTGAAGCTGCCAAACTTCAACTTTCAGATCTAGTGTCCAAAGTGTCCTCTCAATGTCTGAATTCAGCATTTTTAGAGATGAAGGAGTTGCAAGGATTTAGCCCTCACCAAACACAAACCAACCAGCCAAATGACTGTTCTATGGACAGTTGCCTCACATCTTGTGAGGTGTCACAAAAAGAGCAAGAGATACAAAATGGGGGGATGAGCTTAAGACCCTTCAATGTCCACACATTCATGGAACGAAAGGAGGTCATAGAGGGTCCCAATCTTAACAACCTACCAAACACTGACCTCAAATGGTGTGATCCAGTGAAGAACACCTTCCTCACCCCATTGAGCAGAAGAAGTCCAAGCAACTTGTCTATGAGCATTGGACTAGAAGGAGAAACTGAGAATGGAAGCACCATTAGGAAAGAATCAGTGAAACCAGTGGCTGAGAAAGTTTCTCAAGATTATGGACTGCCTTCATTCTTTGCTGCACCAAAACTGGACCTAACCACTGAAGATAAGAACACTAGAAAGAGTTGTAAAGAACTGGACTTGAATGGATTCAGTTGGAACTAAGAGAATGGAAAATGGAAGTACTGAAAGCAAGGATATACTCCAATTTCTGGCAGGAACAATGTATAACTGATCCTGTAAACAATTTAATCTATGAGAGCTGTTTCTTTCAGTTTGAAGGGGTCACCAGCCAGATATGAATTAATTTTAGTAGAATGCAAAGTTGCATCTAACAAAAATCAGCCATAAATTTGTAAGCAGTAACTATAATGGACATATAAAGTATGGTTTTATTCTATATAAGCTTATTTTTGTAAGTTTAAGATATTCAAGACCCATATATATTTGACATATATGTGATATTGCATTGTAGTGAGAAAAAATTTCAGTCTTTTTTCTCCAATTTTTTTTTATCAAATCACTTGTTCTATATATATATTAGTTTTACTATTCGATTTAATTTTGGAGTGAAAAAAATAAATAAGTACGAAAAGTAGTGAATGTGATAAATAATATAATAAAAAGAAGAAAAAAGATTAAAAAAATAGTTATATTTAGGGTGCATGAAAATAATAAGTATAAGATTATTTTCAAATAATAATAATTATCCAATTTACTCATGCTTGATTTTATAATGATCATAATTAGTATAAAAAAATTAAGAAATAAGTATTACTTGTAAACTAAAAATTAAGAATTGAAATAAGATAATATTTTTTAGATAAAATTGAGAATAAATTTTTAAGATGGAGATTCGCACTCAAGATTTACTATTAACTTACTATTTTCCATTTTTATATTCTTTTGATTTTCTTAGAAGAGGTGAAATAACATAAAATACATTTTCAAAATACAGATAATAATATCTAATTAAATTGATTTCTACTCTCATTATGTTGAATTAACTTTATTAAGTTTTTATTTTAATTCATTAATTTTTTTTTTAAAAGATTGAACTGATCTAAAACGGACACTACAAGCAAATCATTAAATAAAAATTAATTTTAAAGATCCAAATAATTAGTTACTATTTGATTAAATTAGATATTATTTTATAAATTAAAAAAGTTATTAATATTTAAAATAGTTTCTATTATTAATAAAAAAATTATAAAATAGTTTTTAAAATTTGTATCTAATTATTAGCTACCAAAGTTTTATCTACTTACTACTTTATTTTCTAAATTGGTCTCTATTAGTTTTTTAAAGACTAATTTAGAACCTAAAATATTAGTAACTAAAACTTGATAGCTAATTTAAATATCAATTTGAAAATTATTTTATAATTTTTTATTAATAGTAGAAATCACTTTAGATAGCAATAATTTTTTAGTCTCTAAAATAGTATTTAATTTAGTCAATATAGTAAATAACCATTTTTATCTCTAAATTTAATTACTATTTAATGATTTTCTTGTAGTGAGAATTTTCTAAATTTTTCCTAAGTCATTGTGAAGATATAAAATAATTAAAATTTGCATAAATGAAATCAATAATAGACAAATCAAAATAAATAATTTAAAAGAACAAAAGAAAAAGGTTAATTAAAGTCCATTGTCATTAAAGATTAAGACCCAATCTTATAATAAAGAAAATTCATAATTTGAAAAACATGTAAAGATTTTTATTTTTATTTTTATCGGTAATAAAAAATAAATAAATAGGAACCACTTCAGGAGTGGTTCAACCCTTATACACGGTACTCAAGCACCAAACTAAACCTAAGCACCTCCAAAACTAACTAAAAAAACCATTCTCTTACTACACCTAGCAAATACTTCAAGAAACTAACCTCATACACTCCATAGGTTCCAAACACCAATCAGAAAAGGAAAACAAAGCTAACCGGGCTTTTGTAGATACCCAAGACCACACCTTAACTTGAACCAAAGCAAAAACTTCATCCGTGTCAGCCGCTCCTTTTTTGAAAACTATATGATTCCTGTGATTCCAAATTTCACTAACCACCCCGACCCAGATTGTGTTCCAAACAAAATTAACTGACACAAAAGGAAGACTCATCCTAAATTGAACAAAGTTAGCCTTCGGCTCGATGTGTGACACAAACAAAACCCCAAGCCATCTATAACATAAACACCAAACTCGCCAAGCAAAACTACACCCGAAGAACAAGTGACTACAAGATTCTTCCTCCTTCCCACACAAACAACACAACAAGCTTTCTACCAACACCCCTCTTCTGCTTAAATTTACCCTGGTAGCAAGTTTATTTTCCAACAACCTCCAAGCCATAAGCCTAGCAGAGGGTACTGCCTTGCACTCCCAAAGCATACAAAAAACCGGCGAAGAAACCACCTCTTTGTCCTTCCTAAACATGTATAGATATGTCCGTGTTTTTACATTAAATATCCCTACCGAAAAATCATTAACTAAAGAAATTAATTTTAGATAACAAAATAATTAGTTATTATTATCTAACTAAAATAGAGATTATTTTATAAACTAAAAAAATTATTGATATCTAAAGTAGTTTCTATTATTAATAAAAATTTATAAAATAGTTTCTAAATTGGTATCTAGCCAGTAGCTACTAATGGTTTAGCTACTTACTACTTAAATATTCTAAATTAGTCTCTATTAGTCTTTTATACACTAATTTAGAAACTAAAATATCACTAACTAAAACCTTGGTAGCTAATTTAGATATCAATTTAGAGACCATTTTATAAATTTTTATTAATAATAGAAATCACTTTAGATACCAATAACTTTTTAGTCTCTAAAATAGTATCTAATTTAGTCAATATAGTGACTAAGTATTTTTACTATTTAAATTTGATTGTTATTTAATGATTTTCTTGTAGTAAATATCCCCACATTCATAGAACAGAACGAGTTCATAAAATATTTAGGTTTTAGAATATAGGGTTATATGAATTATTTGAAAAATATCTCCGTGTAAAACACCAAAAACATAACAAACTTGAAAAAAAATTAAAGTAAATAAAAATATATAAAATAAAAATTTAAATAACTCATTATACTACTAACTAATCTAAATAAAACAATATTAAATAATAAACTAAAATAATGTATATCAATTTATAATAACTCCAGATGAAAATTAACGGTATCTTATACTTCTTCCATTTTAACTCCTTAATTATTTTTAAATTGTAGATATATTTGTAAAACAAAAATTATTGCAAGAACAAATCTCTAAAAATCAACATGTTATTCTTTACCATTTACCTTTTAAGAATTTCATTTGTTTTATTTTTTATTTATAAATTTACTTCAACAATTATATAATATAATATTATATATATATATATATATATATATATATATTAAAGTGTGTATAGAATACAAAAACTGAAATATTTTTTTAAGAAATATAAGTGGAAGAAGAGGAAAGAAACATATAAAAAAATAGAAATATATCAAATAAAACTATGGGAGATAAAAAAAAAGAGAAATGATTAATCGTTGAGTTGTTTGCATGTATAGGAATATGTGTTTGCATATAAAATTTGATAATAAAAAAAAATGAATCTTTTCTAATTTAAGGTTATAAGTGATATCTTTAGTTTGAGAATCATAATTTTTTCTAAGCACGTTTGAGTTTCTTATGTTGAAAGTAGAACTTGTTGGATTTTAACTTAGTTGAATTTATCAATAGAAATCATTGATAATCTTTCTCAGAATAAATTTAGGACAGAATTTGTTTCATTTGTAAGGGAGTTTAGTAGAATAGTTATATTTAACTTTTGAGATTTTGACTTTGAAGTAAATTTGGAATGCTTAATTGTTGTATGTTGAATTGAAGTTCTCTCTTTTAGTTAGCTTTAAAGTAGAGTAGATTCATTTACTGTAGTTTGTAAGAAATAATATTATGTAGTGGAGTAAAAATGTTAATTTGAGTTAGAGTGATAAAATTATGAGTTTTTAAGTTCAAGATAGTTAAATTAGAGTAGTTTGAATTTATTAATATTGTTGGTATAATGGAAACTTATCCAAATTAATATATTGTTGGTGTGACTTTCAATCACCTTCTTAGAATTCAAGAGGTCGTCTATTTTTATCATGATAACTTTTTTGTTTGCTCTGAGTTGCTCTCAATTTTTCCTTAATAATTTTAATTTTCTTTATAGTTTGTTGATTCATGCTAAGACCTAAGATTATATTTCTCGCCAGACTCAAACCAACACAAAAGTGTTATACACTTTCTCCTATAAGGTGGCTTATAGGGTACCATACCTATACTAGAATGGAATCAATTATTATAAAAGAACTCAATCAATGGTAAATATTGGTCCCAACAACCCGAATTTCCTATCACACATGTTCTCAATAGGTCTTTTAAGAATTGTACGGTCCTTTTATATTATTCGTTTGTTTGGGGATGCTAAGAAAAACTTAAATGAAGTTTTGGCCCTAAGGTTTGGTGTAAACTTCTCCAAATTTTTGAAGTCCATATGATCCCTATCAAATACAATATTGCATGGGGAACTCCATGCAACCTTACGATTTCTCTTATGTACAATTCTTTCATTTCCTCAAATGAATACACAATGATAATTGGTAAGAAGTGAGCCAATTTTGTTAACCTGTCAATGATAACCCATATGGAATCAAATTTTTGGATCGTCTGAGGTAAGCCAACCACAAAATCCATCATTATGCTATCACATTTCCACTTAGGTATAGGATTGTAGCATTCTTCCTAGTTTTTGGTACTCTATTTTGGCTAACAAGTTAAACACACATACTAAACTACCTCTTTTCTCATCTTAGGCCACTAAAACATTTTCATAAGATCCTAATACATTTTTGTTGAACCTGGATGAATACTTAGTTTGCTCATATATGTCCCTTCTAAAACCATCTTCTTAACCTTTATACCATTAGGCACATATGACCTTATGTTAAATCTTAGATTTTTTTTCCCTATCTAAGCTAAATCTCTCTCCTTCCTTTTGACATCTAATTGTGACAAATGTATACAAATTAATTTTATAAGGAATTTCCTATTTTCAATGAACAAAGGACAATCTAAACCCACTTTATTGATAATTACATATTTGTTCATGAGAATTAGAAAATAATATAGACTTTTTTACACAATTCTGAAGGACTTGATTGGAAGATAATCAATATATACGTAAGATTACATCTAATTGTGATAGATGTAGACAAATTAAACTGGTGTATAGAAAAGAGATTGGTAATTCAAGGTGTTGAACATAATCATTAAAAATAAACGAATGAGTTGTGCTTGAATCATACAATACATTTAAAGTTTTTACTTTAATGAAACATGTACCTTGGATCATATCTTGGTTTTGAGCGGCTTCAACTCCAATCATGGTGTAGACTCTACTTGTTGTTGTAGGTTATGCCTTTGGTGCAAAATAATTGGAATGTGGTTATTGTTGTCTACATTCAGAGAACACATGCCCATATTTTCAGCACTTGAAATGGGTAGTTCATTTAAGTCTCTAGCATTATGTTCTTGTTCACACTTAAAACACTTGACTTGTTTATTCATAGGTTTGTTGGAATTTCTTGTAGAAACTTGGGTCGGTTAAGGTTTCCATTAGGGACGATTATATGGTCTTCCTTCACCATGTCTCCTTTTATTTATCCGAGGCCTAAAATATTTTGGTTTGTTATCCTGTCTATCTTCAAAACCTTCTAGAAATCTAAACTTGTGAACAAGCATAGAAAAATAAAAATTTCTAATATTCCTACTACCTTTTTCAATTTAGCCATAAATCCATCCTCAAACTTTATATACTTTATCCTTTCGTCTGGGTGATAAAAGAATGTAAAGTATTTTCCTAACTCTTCAAACTTATAAACATATTCTTTAGTTATTGTCCCACCAAATATTCGGCCTCTCTTATAAACATAGATACAACTTAATTTACCTTTTGGTTATGAGGACAATTCATAACTTGAAATATCTTCTCTATTTTCTTAATCCTTAATTCAATTTTTTTGGACTATAACCTCCTGAGAATTGTGGAGGTTTGTTTTTCCTAAATTAATTGTCACTCATTAATTCATTAAGGTCTTTGGTTCCTAATAGTCAATTGGTAGGGTTTTTTACCATGATGGAGTTATTTTTGTTAGTTTTTACCAAAATGGGGTCCGTTTAAAAAAAATTACAAATTTAGGCAAGTCGAGCCAACTTGGCACGACTTCTGCCCTGTCATACTAAAGTTGTGTCAACTTGGCACGACTTTTGTCACGTCAACTTTTTTTTAATTTTATTGTTTATATACTGGGTAATAAGTTATGTAATGTTAAAAATTATTAATTTGATACATAATTTTCTAAGAGTATTAGTTTTAAGGAACAAAAAATTGGATAATCGTGTATGGATCATGTTTGACGGTAATGTAATACAATAACTTAATTATTTGATTAATTAAAAAATGAAGAAAATTGTTATTGAATTTGAAAATAAATAGATAAATGAAAATTTATTGTATTTGGAAAATAAATAGAGAATTATTGTTGTGAATTAACAAAATAAGTAGTTTGAGAAGTAATGATTATTAACTCACTTGACCCATGTCGCCACTTATAATCATTACTTTTCAAACTATTTACTTTGCTAATTCACAACAAATTTATTTATTTATTTTCCAAATACAATAAATTTTTATTTATCTATTTATTTCCAAATTCAATAACAATTTTCTTCATTTTTTAAATAATCAAATAATCAAGTTATTGTATTACATTACCGTCAAACATGATCGATACACGATTATCCAATTTTTTGTTCCTTAAAACTAACACTCTTAGAAAATTATGTATCAAATTAATTTTTAACATTACATAACTTACTATCCAATATAAACAATAAAATTAAAAAAAAAAAAATTATGACGTGGCAGAAGTCATGCCAAGTTGGCACGACTTCAGTATGACAGGGCAAAAGTCGTGTCAAGTTGGCATGATTTCAGTATGACATGGCAGAGTCATGTTTAATTGGGACGATTTGTGCATATGAAGTCGTGCCAAATTGGCACGACTTGCCTAAATTTGTAATTTTTTTTAAACGGACCCCATTTTGGTAAAAAGCAAAAAAAATAACCCCATGATGGTCAAATATCCGCATTGGTAATGTCTTTGATAACTTGCACTGCTTCAGTCAACTAATTGTTCCTACTAACATTTGCAATTTGAATTTTTTTATACAGTCAACAAATAACGATTAACCTAAACACACATACACATATCTAACATATTATAAAAGGAAAATGGTACATGTGAAAGACATAGGAAGTGAGAACAATTATTAAATAATAGATTATATAACACAGATGATACAAATATACAAGGAAAAATCGATCCAATCAGTTTGACTCACTAACATATAATACCATTAATCATACTAAGATGATACAATTAGTCAAACTCATTGATAGATGATTGGCCATACTCCCTATTTGCTTCACGTGCATTAATTAAAATTATTTTTGTAACGACTTGTCAGGGTAAATAGTCTCACTCATTTCAATGCCCAAGGTCTAACCTTCATCAACATATAATTTAATTTTCACTTCTTAAAATAAAGTTAACCACGAAGTAAAACATATAATCCAACCTACTATTTGATTCATTTTTTGCTGACAAAAAAAACTATTTGATTCACGTGCAACAATTTAAATCCTCGATGTAGTGACTAGTTAGTATAAATGAGCTTATCAAATCTCACTCATATAAAATCCTCAAGATCTATCCTTCAGTTACATTTAATTTAAATTTGTAGTGACTCAAGATACTATGGCATCAAATGTAAGATAAACTAAAAATACCATTTTTAAACCAAAGGAATATCAATAAAAAATGATATTAGAAACACCTCACTTGATATCAGACACAATGATGAAAAGTTACTTATTCATATCAATTATATACCCATCAAATAGAATAATGAAGACAAGGACAAACAAAATGATAAGGTTAGGGACATCTCACTTGACAAAAAGAATACATAGTTACATATAATAATTATCTATTTCCCCTTACTTGATTGTTTTTTAATATTGATGTATTGCTCCGATGTTATTCTTCCCTCTCCTGATCTCATTGTTTCTCTTGTAAAAGTTTGTATACTCATCTTATAATAATGCTTTTATTTAAAATGTAACTTATAATGTTTACACTTGTCTCAATTTGAATTCTAGATTTTGTATCATGGTCCCAATTGAATTGAGACTTTTAATATTTAGTTTGTAAAAGATAAATCTTTGAGGTAATTAGTAAAAGATAATTTAGTAAATTATACCTGAATGATTTTTAATGGAGTAGAAGAAATTAAGTTTATCCTTACACTAACTTTTGTTCTTATCCTAAATCTCATAAGAATATTCTAAATTATATTCCATCTAATTATTTTTTTATTCATATGAAGATATTGAACTCTTTGATAATCTTACATACTTATATAAAATAATTTACATAGTTGACTTCTTTTATGTGTTTTTTATATTAATTTTCTTTTGGCGCTATCTACAGTATTCATCATATAAGAGTTATTTCTTGAATCTAATTAGTCTTATATTGTAGTTTATTCATAATATACCATATCAATCCTTAATCTACTAAATCATAATCAATACTTCATAAAAATATCTATTAACTTATTTTCAAAATATTAAATCCTACCACTCATAAAATATTAAATACTTTATTGTAAAAGTATAATTTTACAAATTTTGAATGTTACACACTTTTGAAAATATTGTTGAACATATTTTTTGTTAATATTCTCTCAAATATTATTATTATTAGTAATTATTATCATTATTAATATAATTATAATAATAATTATTATAATATTATTATTATAATTCTCTCAATTGTGCTTAAAGTATTATTCTCCTCAACCATACATCTAGCAAGTGCATTTGGTATTTCTAAATTTTATTCTTTAAAAAAAAATTGGTTTACAGATACGTGTGTCTAACCATTTTGAACTTTGAAAAACATATCCTTTAATATTTAAGGGAATAACACCTTGAATATGCTCAAGTTCACCCAATAACTTTTAACCATGATGGATTGAATTTATGTAAAATATTCATTTTTACGTTTTTTTAAGATTAACTTCCATAATTGTTTATCACAATTTTGATATTTTATTCTCATTATAATTATTTGGCTATAGCTTTTTACGGTTCTTTTATCATTGTGGGCTATTTTTTTTTTTTTTACCAAAATATGGTTTGTTTAAAAAAAATTACAAAAATAAGGTAAGTCGTGCCAACTTGGCATGACTTCATATGCAGAAGTCGTGCCAAATTGGCACGACTTTAACACGTCAACCTGAAGTCATGTCAATTTGGCAAAACTTTGTTCACATCATATTTTTTTAATTTTCTTTTAAATAAATATATATTATAATTATAATTATAAGTTATGTAATATTTGAAATTAAATTGATAAATAAATTTTTTATGAAGGAATAAATACATAGGTAAAGAAAATTAGGAAATTAATAATCAAACTTGGAATTGAATTTTATTATTAAACCTAACTGTGTGGACAATTGCTTTTATTATGACATTCAGTTCTATAATGTGAACATCTTTTTAGCTTATTTGGAATTGAATCATCCACAAAAATAATTCTCTATTTATTTTTCAAATACAATAACACTTCTCAAATAAATATATTACATTACCGTCAATCATGATCCATACACGATTATCTAATTTTTTGATTACTTGAAACTAACACCCTTAAAAAATTATGTATCAAATTAATTTTAAATATTACATAACTCACTACTCGATATAAAAAAAATGACGTGGACAAAGTCGTGCCAAATTGGCATGACTTCAGGTTGACGTGGCAGATTCAGGTTGACGTATCAAAGTCGTGCCAATTTGACACGACTTCTGTATATGAAGTCATGCCAAGTTGACATGACTTGTAATTTTTTTGAAAAAGAAAAAAAAAGCCCCACTGTAGTAAAAGAAACTTTACACCTTTTATTAAATTATTCACATGGTAATTTGATATATGAATAAAGACTACTCATATTACTATTATTAAATTATGTAGTATTAAGAAAAACAATAACTCTTAATACTAAGTGTCTTAATTGTGTTGTTTTAGTTTTATTTACATATTCTAGTGATTAAAATAAGATATAGTTATCAATGAAATATTTTTTTCCCTGTATTTCATGAAAAAATATACATTTATATCGTATTTTTATAACCAACCTAGTTTGAATATACTTATATCATATCCAATAAACTCATATTTTTACAGAAGAATATCAGCACCCTGTAAAAGAGAATATAATAATTAAAATAGTTCATCATTAGTATAAATTATGAAAAACTCAAATTAATTAAAAACCAAAAATTATAATCTCCAATAAAATATTTTTATCTTAAAATGAATTAAAATTGACATAAAAATATCACGCAAATATATTAATTAACTTCTATAATTTTATATCTATTAATTAATTCTGACATATCATTGTATTAAATAATTTTAAGTCAACGATACACTCTTACCTCATTGCAGTTTAATGCATATAATTGCAGATAAAAAATATTTCAAATTTCTTAGTATTTGTCATAATAATTTTTAATTAACCCTATCATAATATAAAAATGAATTAAAAAGAAGAGTAGTGTGTGTAAAACTGTGGGCGAGGGCAAAAGGGGAACTGAATCACTAGAAACGTTCATTCATAAACCCCAAAGAACCCTTCACTTTTCTCTCTCTGCCAACCACTTCGTTTTCTCCGCTTTCAACATTCACCAGCTTCTCCTCTCTGTAAGTCCTTTTCCTGTTCATGTAACTATCCATTTCTTTTCTTATTCTAATTCATTAGTTTTCCACAATAAGGATTGTTTTTCTTTTAAAAGATGCAATTTTTTTGAGTCACTTATTCCCTTTTATCAATCTTTCGTAAGTTTTTCTTTTCGTAAGTTTTTCAATGAACACACGTATAAATTTTGTGTTTACACCATATTTGATTATTTGTCTGATTCTTTGGAACATGGGTCGTGCTTGTTTTCGGAAGAAAGCAAGAAAAAAAGGATCTTTCTTCTTAAAGACCTTAGTTGGAGTTTAGGTTCCGTGTGACTAAATATTTGGTTGAATAATTGTGCATGTTTTGTTTTGCCCTCTTTTTCTTTGTGTCTTGCATTGTTGATTAGTTAGGGATTGGGATGGTAATCTAACTAGGAATTTTTTTATGCAAAGAAACAAACTTTTCTTTTGTGGGTTAACTTTGTTTCTTTGATGTTTAGTAATGCAGTCGAGTTTTGTTTCTGGAGTTTCAGGGTTTGTCTCTTGGCTGTTTGTGGAAAACTTTTGTGCTGTGTGCGATGGGTGTTTAAGAATATTGGCTTTGAGAGAGAATGAGGCCATTTAGTAGCTTGCTTTTGTTGTAAATTGGAGCATCGAGTGAAGAGCAGAGTTATCATCCTGCTTCTTCTCATACTGCTCCATAAATCAAGAGCCTTTTGTATAGAAATGAATAGAATCGGTTCTATTCTTTGTAAACTTTTATGGCATAAATTCATTACGAAGTCAAGTTGTTGAATTACTTTCATTTACCTGTCTGCCTTTGACTTGTTGTTATAGTTTTGTAGTTACCTTCTCTGATTTTGTGATGTGAAATAATTTAACATGCTGGCCTAGCAGAGGATGTTGAATGTTCACTAGTAAGGGGTGGTCTTAGCATTAAGACACAAAGATGTTACTCTTTATTCAATCATTTTCTGCATGTTAAATGTGCACGCTACTACATTGTAATTAAATGGCATGAAATAATATGAATAAATTGTCTGATGTTTCTAGAAAATGTTGTGTTGTGCTTTGTCTTTCAATGTTCGTTGGTGAGTATTGAGTGGGATCTGAAGAGACTGGGGGTTTCTCTCCTATAAACTTAAGACATAAGATTGGTTTTATAGCTCTTAAGACATATTAAGACAACTATGTAATGGTGCAAAATATAAGGTTACTGGATATAAAATATAGTTAGTTCAGTACATTCAGTTCTTGCACTTGCATCATATTTTTACCTCTTTTCAATCAACAACCATACCTAAATCATACCTGCACTGCACAGGATACCTATAGAACAGTGTTAAAATTAGGACATGCCATTATTGTATCCAATTCCCCGGTACCTGTGCAGCATAGAGCAGAAATAACAGATATTGTGTATGCCATTCATATGCTAAATGAAAGATAATTCCTGTATAAAAGTTGACCTACATACAGTTATAATCAAAGTGATTTTATTCTTTTAGTTTCTTTCAGTCTTGTAGAAATTTATCTTAATTCAATTTGATTGGATTTCAAGTCTTCAATTTGTATTCATTAGTATGTTCTACGTCTGTCTAATTGTTTACTGCCATTGCCCTTTTTGCAATATTATAGATAACCACTTTTTTTCTGCAAAAGGTTAATTTTTCAGTTTTGATTTGTTTTCAGGCTAATCATGGCAACCTTGTCAACTGTGAAGGTTTCCTCCCATTGCATGTTTCAAACTCCTAACAAAAATCAATTCACTCTCGCCACCACAGTGAAGTGCCCTTCTTCTCTTGGGTCTGTGAAGAGTGTTTCTAGATCTTTTGGCTTGAAGTCATCCTCTTCATTTAGAGTTACTGCCATGGCGTCTTACAAGGTTAAGCTGATTGGCCCAGATGGAAAAGAGAATGAATTTGAAGCCTCAGATGATACATATATCCTAGATGCAGCAGAGGATGCTGGAGTTGAACTTCCTTACTCCTGCCGCGCGGGAGCTTGCTCTACCTGTGCTGGGAAGATTGTTGCTGGCTCAGTGGATCAGTCTGATGGCTCATTCCTTGATGACAACCAACTGAAGGAAGGCTTTGTACTTACCTGTATCTCCTATCCAACTGCAGATTGTGTAATTGAAACTCACAAGGAAGGAGAACTCTACTGACCAAATCTGGCCTTAGATTTGGGAACTAGGAATTCAAGGTAGACTTTGCAACTAGTTTGCTTCTTCTGATTTAGAATCAACCTTTCTTCCTGGATTATTAGTGATTTGGGATAATGAATTTTTGTTTGTGCAAAGCACCATGCTATTGAGAATATAAACAACTTTGTTTGGCATTTAAATGAGATTGTTTATGCATAAGTGTAATGCAATAAGGGAATGCACGTGTAATGTCTTCAAGAAGGTGCATGCATGTGTAATGTCTTTAACAGCTGCATGTGTTATGTTTTTAAAATTTAAGGAGTGTATGTGCAATGTAAAAAAGGGAGCAATGTAGTGTTTTCAAAACAAATAAAACAAAGAGCAAATAATTATTAAAAAAGAAAGCCTTTAACTTTTAAAACCAAGAACTTAAAAGCTATTTAATGGCTTTCTTGAAATAGTTGGTGTATGTAACAGGATATCTTGATTGATATAATACGGACTCATTATGAAAATAATGGTTCTTTATTTAGTAAGAACGAAAATTGTATACAAGTACAACACAAGATCCATTTTTGAATGTTTCTGTTCATTTTATGTTGATGTTTCCGAGATGAATGGTGGTATAAAAGGATTGACTCGAGGGAACGTTTGTCTGACACATTATTATTATTATATCGTGTCTGGTTGCTTGTTATCTGTCCTGGTCCTGCCACTATAGCTCTTTTCAATGACAGTGGAAAAACCTATTTAAGTTGCAAAATTGACTTACCACCCTTGTGATGGTTTGATATTTATTTTGAGATTTAGTTAAGGAGTTCTCTTTTCTAATCGAGAACCAAAAGTTTCCCTTTATCCGTACACATCATGTTTCTACTTCTATGAACTTATATAATCAAGTGTTCTTCACACCAACAAAAAAATCTCAGTATATAAAAGAAGTAAACTGAACTTCAAGCTCAAATTCCATGTCCATAGTAATCTAAAAATATATTATGGAAAGATTATTTTATAAAAGTTGTTCCAGAAAGTTTAATTTAAAAAATATTTTCAGAAATACAAATTTAAAAATGTATTCAGAATCAAATCTGAAATACATTATGACCTGCAGTCCTCACTCCTGCGTCAATTAAAAATTAAAGAGAACATTTTGATTATTTTGCCTTTAAGGTTGTGCATATTCAAATTTATTGGGCGTAAGAAGCAAATGCCATTTTATAGCTGACTTTGGACTGTTTCTTCTTCCTGCACCTCTATAGATTATTCGGTTACTCTTACTCTTGTTACTCTCATACATAACGTGAAAATACCTTTTTAACCTTCTTGTGTCACTTCCATAGTGTAGTTTCCAAATTATGTAATCCGAATACGCATTTAAAAAAAGACTTTCGGATTATGTAATTCGGAAGCTAAAAAAGACTTTCGGATTACATAATCCATAAACTAATCATGCATATGAAAAAAAGGCTACTTTGCCCTTTTCTTCATTTTCTCATTGACACCTCTTTTTCCCTTTTTCTAGATTCTAAACTCCTAAAATTTGAAATACAATTTTATAGTCTTAATTCTAGATACCTCTTTGGTGGGGTGAGACAACTGTATCTGGTGGGTTTCTATAATCTTGGTCTGGTTTTTTACCTTGATATGTAGTATAATGTTTGTCGGATCCTTAGTTGGTAAGGTTCTAGGATCTTGTAATTTGGGGTTTTGTATAAGGGTTGAGACACCCCTGAAGTGTCTATTTTTATTTTATTTATTCTTTGTTGATAAAAGAAAAAGTCTTAATTCTAGATTTCATAAGGTATCCTCTAACTCAAATCAGATTACAAATTATATTTCAAATTCTAAAGTTTGGAAGGTATTTTTTTGTTTAAAAATACATTACAAACTTTATAATTCAAAATCCAATTTGGAAATGAAAAAAAAAAACCGACACTTTTTGTCCAAGGGTAATTTTAGAATTGAAAGATTTATGGAGATGCAGGAAGCAAATATGGCGGTGCAGGAAGAAATTGCCTAACATGAGTTGGGGTCCAGGAGGTAAGGCCCAAGCATAATGAAACCTTAGTTGGACTTTGACCCTCTGCCTCAAAAAAGGATTAACAAGGTAGTTCTTTAGTAATTTACTTTTGTTTAAACATTTTAATGGTTTTCTAATTAATTATATCCTTATTTACATCTATTAAATCGTTAAATTTACAAAACAGATACATTAAACAAGGGTAAAATATAATAGTTAATTATTTTTTCGATAGATGTGTACTAAGCTAAAACATGTATAGTTTGTAAGGAAAAAAGTATAAATAATATAGAAAGATAAAAGAAATTATAAGTAACATAAATTGCATCACATACTTCCAAAATCATGGTTATCTTGTTAAGTATTCAACTATTGCTTTATGCTGCTTTCTACCTTCTATTATTCCTATTCTCCGATTAGGTGAAGCCAAGTTGAGATTTTCAAAAGTGTTTGGTACATTAAATAACAGAAGTAGAAACTTTTTTGTGGGTGTTTCTCCGGTGATTGATGGTGGTTGTTGCTACCCCCACCAACCCTTTCCTAATGAAAAAGAGGGGTTTAAATAGAAGGGTTGCTATGGCCACCATCACACTGCAAATGTGTTCAATACTATGAATTATAAAATTATATAAGAGATTATAAGATCACTTTCAATTCAAATAAATTTTATTTAATAAAATTGTTTTACCTCATACTTGAATTACTAATCAAATTTTAAAAAATAAAAACATCTCTTATAACATCAATATGTTTTGCCAAATAAAGAAAAGTGAGGTGGAATATTTTGTTATTTTCTAACTTTTTAAAAGCAAACAAATCATGAGTAAGTTGAAAGCAGTCCAAATCACCTTTTTCTTCTTCTTTTTTCTTCACAAGCCAAATCTCATAAAGAGACATGTTTTGAAGATGTATGTGTGATATATATGCATTTTGCATTTTCATCTAACTGTAAAGTCGGTTTAATAAATAAACATGTGAAAATAAAAAAAAAATACGTTTTTTTCATACAGATTGATTTGATCTTCGTTTGCCATTGTTAAAATTGAATCGGACATTTAGTTTATTTAGTTTTTAATTTTAAGATTATGTAATTGTATTTTTGAAAGGTTGGTTTCACTTTTCTAGTGTATAGAAAGTAAAATAAGTAATTTTAACTGTCGACAAGAAAAAAAAACACTTGATAGTCTAGTTTGCTATTTATGTCTATTAATAATTGAGTTATGATTATCAAGATGTTATAATGCACATAAGCTAATTTTTTTTTCAATAAAGTATATTTGAGAAAACTAACTTTTAAATTAGCCATTAATTATATAAATGTATGATACCACTTTTGGTTTCAATACCAGTGATAAAAATCAATTTCATTCCTCAATTTTGTTTAAAAGATTCAATGGTATACATTTTTGTTAACATTGTTAGTGTGACTAACAAATGTACAAAACATGACATGTATGTAAAATTTTAAGCTAACTTGGAAATTGTGTTATTTTTGTAGATATTTATTGAGGTGGAAAAAAAGTTTTTTTTTTCCTGAACATTAAAGAAGAATGAATTTGAGGTTCTTCTTAAAGGACTTTTTGCAAGATTTGAAGAGTGATCTTGTGCATTGTAGTGATAGAGATTGGACTCGTGCAATTGGTGTTATTGATTCCTGTAGTAGGATTCTTTTGTACTCACTTTGTAAGGTGAGTCTGAATTGGTTAGTCTTTGATTGTTGTGGGATTCCTTAGTTTAAGGATTTATGATAGGATTAAAATATTATTATTTTGAGATTTTAGTTGTTTGAATGTAATTAATTGTGTAGCTTATTAATTTCATTGCATTTCGTGAGTTGATTAGAGTTAAGGGTCCCACCGTGCATTTTGTGAGTTGATTAGAGTTTAGGGTCCCACCACGCATTTGTGAGTTGATTAGAGTTTAGAGTCCCACCAAGTGGAAATTTTATTCTCTGTGGTCCACCATTTTCTTTTTAGTTTATTAATTGAAGGATGACTTTGTAATTTGTTTGATTTTTGTATGCATATTCATATTTGGCAGTGTTAAGTTTATTTATTGGTCATGATGTACAAAGGGTTTTTTTTATGTTGTGGTCATCATGGGAGGAGTTTGTAAATATTGAGAGACCAAAATATGTTGGTGAGACAAGTACATAGTCATGTGACTCACAGAGATGAAGTTATTTTGAGATACTAGCTATTCTTAAGGAAATAAGATATGTTACAGTGAAAGAGTTGTGGTATTCTCGTAGTGGGTGTTGTATGTTGGAAAATATATTGCACCTGTTGTCTGATGACAATGGTGCAATTAATATGATCAGCAATGCAAGACAATATGGTAAATTACATTTGTTTGTGGTACACATGGTGTCTAAACCTCATACTATGAATAAATTTTTGAAATATAGGGTTGACAATTATTCTAAGGGTAATTTTGGGGAAAGGGGGGGAGGGGATGAGGTTGAGGTTCATATTGGAGAGGGAATGAGGTTTAGAGTAATAATGTGGGTGAGGTGGAAAGGGGGAATGAGGGTGGGGTTCAAAGTGAGGTTGAGGTTAAGTGTGATAATTAGGGTGAGTAGGCTCAGAGTGAGAATGAGAATGAGGGTGAGGGTGAGGTGGATAGGGGAATGAGCATAAGGTTGAAGTTGGGAGTGGTCATCAAGTTGAATTTGAGTCTAACAGTATGAATGATGGTGAGGTTAAAGCTAAGAGTGATAATGTGGAGATGAGAGTAGGAATATGGAGGAAGATGATAAGGTTTCGAAAGATTCTTCTTGGTTAAGAGACCCAATAAAGAATCAAATTATGGTATAGGTGAAGATACTTTAGGATTTGATGAAATTATGGATGTGAAAGTTGAAGGTGATGTTGAAAATGAATGGAATGAAGGATTATGTGAAAGAAATGTTAAAATTCGTATAGTATCTAATGAAGGTGTGTGTGAGTTAGTTGTACTTACTAGAGAATGAGGAAAAGAAGTATAAGTGCAAGAGAAACACTTGTGAAAGATTATGAACAACATTGTGAGGATGATTTACAATCTTTGGGTGATGATAATAGCCTAACCGATGACATATGTGTAAATGATAGAAGATTGTCACATATTGAGAGTCATAAGATTTGGACAGTGAGAAAGAGAGTGAGCAAGATGATGATGGGCCACGAAGTACTGGTAAATTTGGTACCTTTAGAATGTCAAAAATCATGACTAATTTCAAGTGGAAATTAGGGACATATTTTTACTGATAAGACAATTTAAAGATGCAATAAGAACATATGTTGTTCATTATGGGAGAAATCTAATTTTTTTGAAGAATGATTACAAGAGAGTTATGGTCAAATGTAACGAGGCACAAGAAAAGTGTAAGTGGTTTGTAATTGTAAGCACTTACCATCAACCAGTTGTTGGCAACTAAGAAAAATTAAATGCATACATAATTGTAGTAGATAATTTAAATTTCATTTAGTGAGTACTAAATGGTTAAATGGAAAGTTGGAGTCTTGTATTAGACGAAATTCAAATCTGAAGAGTTCTGACATACGTAGTAGAGTTATCAAAAAATGGAACACAAGTATTACAAGGTTAAAGGCACACAAAGGGTGACAAAAATGACATCAAGGCATGTGCAAGTTTGTAATGAAGTTTTTTAATTTGAATGGACTTGACTTCATCCTTAATTGCTTCAAGAAGATGACATATGAAATAGTCTATGTCCCAATTATCTACCCATTTAATGGTCAATATTTATGGAAGATAACTACATGACTTAATGTACTACCACCGCCTAAAAATTATGGTTTTAGCATGTATTTTGAAGTACACTTTTAACATATATTTTTGAAGTACAAAAACTTTGTTATTCACAATAATTAATTATGTGATTGTATTTTGAAGTATAATTGTAATTGACATATATCTATTAGTTGGATGTATTTCCAACATAATTTTTAAAGTATCTTTGGTTATTTTTATATCGTAAGTTCAGTTTCTCATTTTTTTTCCTTCATAATTTATTTAATATAAATACTCTAACAACTTCACATGCTCATTACTTAAATTGAAGATTACTTTAAGTTATTGAACATTATATTACAAAAATTTCATAATCTCAATAAACTTAATACAAACATATCTTATAGGAATTTTAACAACACTGACACGATAAAAACACACCATCACTAACAACAATTGAAGCAATTTTCTGGACCCCGGAACACATTTCTCTATATTATATATTTCCTTCCTCTATCACACAATAATTGCATCTCTTTCATCGTCAACATTTTGAATGCACCAGTTTGAAGAAATTGTATCCAACACTTCTCTATTGTATCTATGTTTTTGAGAGAAAAAAAAGCACAAAACAAAACTAATTAAGTGGTTGCAGAGAACAAATATAGGTTTAACTAAACAAAGTTCCATAATTCTAACTTTTATACTTAGGATAATCCCAAAATTGTTTCCTAACATTCTTAATAGTTGTAATTGTTCTCAATACTACAAAATCTCTACAATGGCAAATGGGTGCAACGAAGGAACTCCTACTATCACCACTATGAGAGGAATTACACTGGTTTTGCAACCCCCATCCACTACAACTACAAGATGATAAAGATTCCTACCCATACATTGATAAGCACTGAAGCAACCTTCTCAACCAAGCATAAGATAAGAAGAACACACTCAAAATAGGGGAAAAGGATTACTTAGGAATCTACACAAAAGAGACAAATCTCACCTCATCGACTTTGCCATTGTACATGTGTTTCAAATGAAATTCCTTGTGACCAACTCTATCTTCAAAGTCAGCATCCACTTAATGACGTTAAAGAAAATCTAACATAATGGATCACATTGAAAAAAATAAAAATGGAGGAACGAAATTTATTTTTGACCACTTATATAGGGATCAAGAGTGGTATTAAACCTTAAATAAAAGATGTTTTAGAAATTAGTTAATAAATATTAAATGACATAAAAAGATTTAATTAGTTATTTAGTTGAAAATTATATACATATATATAATTATCATAATTTTAAAAATTTATATCATAAAAAAATAATAAAGATGGAATGATTTTATATAAAACAAAATGATTGGTAACCGTGTTTTATGTAACTTAGCTAAGAGGTTAGAACAAAAGAAAAAGAAAGAAACCGACACACTATAAGAAAAATGTTTCTTAAAAAATATTGAAAAGACAAATTATCTGATTAAGAAAATATCATAAAGAAATATTATTTTTATTTATTATTAATAAAAAAATTAAATTAATTTGAAATTTCTAATTTAAACATTAAAAAATATTAAAATATAAAGATTAATTATTCATATATTTAGAGGATTTTTTTTCTTACTATTTAAACATTTTGTTGTATTAAATGAAAAATATAATGAAATTGGATAAATTTATTGAGTTTAATATGATTTCTAACTTTTCAAATAATCTAAATAATGAAAGTTATAACAAGTATAATATCACATACCATCGGATTAACTTTTTTTAAAAAAATATCATCAATCCATAACAACAAAGTTTAAGGAAAACATAAGCTAATCATAGTCAAAATCTTTTAGAAAAACATAAATAAAGAAATGTTGGGTCAATCTTCTTCTTAATTGTTACAAAAACGAAACCTTAAATACATGTTGATACCTCTAATTGTAACATGTTTTTGAGCATGTAAGTTATTATGGAGTAGTTTTCATGAAATCAATGACTTAACAAATAGAATTTTATTCGACCATATTTTTTTCCAAGAAGGATAATTAAAGCTAATATGAATGAACACACATTGAATCTTCATATTTGGTAGGTCAAAATCATCTCATATTTATATAGGTTCATCATTTTGATAAGTTATAATCATGTTATTAATGTTATTCATACCAAGAAGAGTAGTCAAATGGTGTGGGATGTTCCAATTCAGACCATTATAGGCGAGAATTAGGGATACCAAAATACCGAGAAATAAAAGTATTAAGAAAGTATCATTTCAATAAGTCATTGTTTGTCAATTACCAATAATACAATAATTCATTTTGAGATATTAAGAACCAAATCATACCAAAAATTATCACATGACAAATAGAAAAATATTTAAAAAGAACAAGTGGTGTGTGTGTTGGTGTTGGTGTTGGTGTTGGTGGGTGTGGGTATGCATTTATATGTGTCTATGTGTGTTGTTTTCCTATTTAAGATTAACCAAACAAAGTCCACCATCATGCTTGTTAGAACACAATGCGTCCCATTTAATACTCATAAGATATTTTTAGAAATATCCCCAGTCCAAGTCAAATTGCAAAGTTCAACTTTCCAATTCCTTTAAAAAAATTTGGCCATTTATAAACTTGAAAGTTGTAAACAATATCAATGATCATATAATTGACTAATTGAATATTATCTATCATACTAAGCATTTTCCTTTTCCAATAATTCAATTTATGTTTAATACTACATAAGATACCTAACTTTAGAAGTGCCTTTAAAAGTAGGAACATCTAAATAAGTGAAGAGGAATTGACCTCTTTCAAAACCAAGAATCTATTTTATATTTATATTGAAGGAAATAAAAGTGGTGTCAGATAAAAATGACTTTTTGAATTATTAAGCCATTAACCAAAGACAACACCATAACTTCTTAGAATTTTCTTATTAGTTATAGAAAATAAAGACACCTTTCGAACTAATCATGGGTAGAATATTGGTAGTGACCACTATATAAGAAATTTCTTTACTAGCTCCCTCAATAATATAGAAAAAGATGATGAAAGACATGATCCTCTTAACAAACACCTCTTTCACACTTAAAATAACCAACAAGATCATCACTAACGCTGATAGAAAGGTAAGTTGAATGAAGAATAGTCTTGACCTACAAAATTATTTAACAAATAAGAGAAAATCCTTAAGAGTATCAAAACTCTTCTTAATAGCAATTTTAAAGTCAACTTTCCCCCATTTAGCCTTATTAGATAACATACTTATGACCTCAAAAGTAAGACAAATGTTATCAGTAATTTGTTTTCCTTTCACAAAACAATTTTAATTGAGAGTGCTAAATTGACCAGAAATGTTACTCAACTTATCTATTAGAATCTTTGTAATAACTTTAAAATAAATATTAGTGACAAAAATAGGATAAAAATATTTCAAGTTATAACCTTTTAGACTATAGGAATTAAAGAAATAACACTAAAGTTCATAATAGGTATAATTCAATTTTAAGGAAAAAATTGCTTAATCGTTTTGCATCTATAATTTCCAAAATAACCCCAATTAGTATGATATTGAAGTTAAAAATTGCATTTATAATCTCATTAAGAGGGCAATAATCTCATTAATAAGGGCAAGTGACAAAATTATCATTTTTAGTCACAATCACCATATAAGTAACATAAAAATCAACAAAATTATGAAGATTCATTATATTATGATCATTATAAGCAACAAAAACAGTAGAATAATAATTCAAAATATGATTCTTAAATTGTTGTTTACTAACCAAAATATATTCAGAATCACCTTTTTAACAATTGCATAAAAAAAACTAGCACCTCCTTTATCACCATCATTATTAAACCAATCAATATGTATCTTATCTTGCCAAAATTTATATTGCCTTTCCAAAGTCAACTTAAACTCTAAGTTTTTTTCGTAGGAAATCAAGGTAACAATATTACTATTATAAAAAAGTTTTGTAATAAATATTTTCAACTATAAAAAAAGTTAACACAATCAATTTGATAATACGTCATTCATGTCTTTTCTTCACAAACTTGAAAAAAAAAATAGTAAAGGTTTATTTAGTAATTAAGATTTATTATTTATGGGGATTGATCCATATCATTTGTGAGGATTGTGTGTATTTTATTTAAGTAATTTGTGATGATTTATAGTAAAAGATTTATAAGAGAAAATGGAGTGTGAAATAAAGAGAAAGTGATGGATTTGTGGAAATTGTTTAGTGAATTACTAATTTACCATTCTCAAATATTTTTTTTAAATAATTTTTTATTGAACTTTTCTTTAATTTTTTTATAATTATTATTAAAAAATAATAAATAATGTTTTTTAATTATTAATATTTTAAAGAAATAATTTATTTTCATTTTCTCAACTTATTTTTAAACCAAAAAATGTTTATGTTTTTAAAAATACACCTAAGTGAAATTTTGATATTACACTAAAAAAACCTACCAACCTTTATTAATTCAATTAAATTAATCACATGTATTAATGAACTTTCTACCATTTAACCAAATCACCTCACTTTCCAATTATTTCTCTTCAAGTCACTCAAAATCAATCTTCTACCTTATATGAACTCAACCAAACAAAGCATACAGGTTCTCTTATATTTTGATACATGATATATTTTGTTACATGTGCTTTCTCTTTTCTTATATTAACCAACATAACTCTTTTATTTCTTTTTTATCGTGTCTTAATAAAAAAAATTCATACTTAACAAACAGAACATTAGAAGAAAAAGAAAAGTGATTATAAAGATTAATATATAAAAAAAAGGATCCATGATGATAATAAAATTTATAAGCTAGCTCAAATAACTAAATAAAAAATTACTAAACTATTTTTATGTATAAAAAAAGTTAGTTTTGATTATATTCATTAACAAGTTAATTAAAGTAAGAGTAATTGTGGTACACACTTTTATTTTTGAAACATTTATAATACAAAGGTTTTATGATTTATTAGATATTGTCTTATTTTAAGTGAGTCACATGTCACATTATTATTAGACTTTTTTACAAGTTATCTTTCAATGTTAAAACATTGTTAGAGACACGCTTTTATTAACAAAAATCATTCTAATCTTGTAATTTCAAAATTAATTTAATTATCATAACTAAATACTTTTTATTCTTAAGGAAAAATATAAAGTAAGACAAAATAATAGTTATTGAATATATATATATATATATATATTAATTTGTTTTGTTATGAATTTCTTCTCACAACTTTATATAAAGTTTTATGATTGTAATTGTAATTTGTTTCAAACACAAGTTTCTTACAAAAATTATTATAACGACATGTAAATACAAAGTTATAACCTATAAATGGTTGTATTAATTAAATTAATTACAATTATTTTTTATGTTTTTTATGTTGTTTCTAACTCATAGGATACAGATTTATTTATAATTATCTTCTTTATATTTCCTTTAGATAAAGAACATAAATATTATTCAATAGTGAATTACTTTCTGATTTTAATGATTATTATATTAATCTCACTCTTATAAACAACAAATGAATTTGTTTAAGAAATAAAAAAAAATTCTATAAAAAAGGATATACAAATAAATATTTATTTTATTAAAAAATACAAAGTAAAGAATTTGCAGAGATAAAGAATTTGCAGAGATAATGTTTTCCTTTATATCGTTTATAAGAACATTCATGGTCTATTAAAAACAAAAGTTTATGAAAAATAGAATATGAATTTGAATCAGCCTAACTAAAATGTGTATAATAATGCATAAACTTAAAACCCTAACATTAAAAGCATTTTTATAAAAAATGAAAAGTAGAATGTGATTATAGGTTATTGAATAAAAATGTTGTGACTTGCGTGTTAATATTAGTTTTGTGTGACACACTAGAGATTTGTAGTCTTTTTAGATTAGATATTAGATAGATCTCTCTTACACTCACCATGCTATGATTATTAACATATCTTTTCTACCAACAATTAACTTCAAATACAACTGCAAAAAAGTTTATATGTTATGAAAAAAAAGTTTTGAAAATTGAAACCAGTGTGATAATCTTGTAAAAACTAAGCTTAATTTTATTCATGGTCTTGTTAATTATTTTATTAAACTCAATTAATAGATAATTATTTTATTAAAACTTAATAGTATTTCTAATTATGAAAATAAAAAACGTGTTTGTGTGAAAAATATATTGTCATTAATATCGTCTTGAAAATTCTAATGAATTCCAAAAGTGAGGGCAACGAACACATGATCATTAGCAAAAGTATTATTATAGAACTAAAATGGATATTTTTTTATAAAAGAAAATAAGTTGGTGTTCACAATTTTAGATTTTGTATAATGAATGAATAGATCGAAAAATGGTTTTTCACAAAACACCAAACACGTGCCACTTGGAAGGTAAATCAGCCGACTTTCATGGAGCCCTTTTTGCTCAACAACACGTGCGTTTCACTCAGATTAATGTAACCATTTTCATTTTAATATAAAACCATTAACATTATTTCATCATATTACTTAATTAATTAATTAATTAATTTCTGGCCATTTTAGTGGCAGATTTAACGTTCAAAGTCTTGTGGCTTTGCGTCTCTTCCCAGTTTAAGTTTTCACTCTGAACACTTTCACTGAGGGAAGTATATTCAAAGTTAAAACAAATTAGTAACCTCAATAATAATAAAAACTTACCCCTACCTTTCACTTCATTATATAGTCATCATCATAATCAACACTAATGTTCAAACTTTAGATTTTTTAAAGTACTTCTAAAAAAAATTATTAAAATGAGTTTTTATTAACTTTTTTTACATAACAAACTAATTTTCAATATAAAATATGTTATATAACTTTCATTTTGATAATAAAATATTTTAACATCATAATCCATATTAAAAATATCTTTGCCACTTAACAAAAATTTATTTTTATAATTTTTTATTATAAACAACTTGGAGGTGGACTTAAAAAAAACTAAATTTTAACGTGAAAATACATAATAAAAGTAATATTTAATCCTAAAATAAATTATAAACAAAATGTTATATGATCAAACTCTATACACACTTGATTATTAACATTACAAGAAAATCATGAAATAAAAACAAATTTTAAAGACAAAATATTATAATGATTAAATTAAATACTATTTTAAAGATTAAAAAAAATTAATTTCTAAATTAATTTTTATTATTGTTAAATAGTTTCTAAATTAATATTTAATTAATTATCAAGATTTTAACAACGAAAGTTTTAATTACCAATTATTTATATTTTAAATTTGATAACAAAGACTTAGCTAATTAGATAACAATTTAAAAAATATTTAACAATAATAGATTAAGATATTATTTTGTGAGAAAATAGATTATAAAGAGCGTTTAGGTTGGTTTTAATACACTATTCTTGAGGACGTGGTGATGCATGTTACTCTCTGATCATAGCTGTAGCCATGTGAGAGAAGCATTTAATTTTGTAAGGTGCAAGTTGCTATTAAAAAAATAGATATATTATAAATAAAGAAGAAAAAGAAACTTTGTAAGATAGTTTAATATACAAGCTTTTTGTAACTGGTAAAAGATGTTATTCTTTAGGAAACTAGTTATTTTATGTCAAAGAAGGGTAAAATTGGGTTCAGCTTTATTTAAATAAAATAACTATTATTATTGATTAAAATATTTTTATATCTAGTTAATGCGACATCCCTTATTTTACAGAAAAATATATATATAATTAATGCGGGACCCACACTTACAATGTAATTTTGTTGTTTTCCATTTGTTATCTTTCTTCACGTCATATCTGTACATTATTTGTTTGGTTAGCTTTTTACACTATTCATCCTTGTTTACAAAATAAGAAGAGGTAGTGTATTAAAATGCATGTTCTTTTGTTTTATTATCTATCTTAGTAACACTGCTCTAAGAATGATGTAAATAAATTGACAGCTATAATAGCATTGCCCTTGGAAATTGAATCCTCATTCTCATTTAACAATGATTAATATGTGTATAGATATATGTGTATATATTATGAAAAGCTCTGATTCTCACATGGAATGAAAAGCTGTATTAGGTGGCCAACTGTTGCATTATCTCAGTTTGTGTGCCTAAAATTGTGGTGCTCTGAGTTGGGGTCCTTGGCCATGATGATGATCAGATCAGTAATAAGAAGTTGTTCCTTCTTCGTGTCAATGCTTTTGTTTGTTCTCTCCATTTCGGGTTTGTTATCTGCTTTGTCTACTTGTGCTTGATTCCATTTGATTCCAGGAAAGTGGATGAAAAAGAAAAGAGAAGGAAAGAAAACAAGTTTTTGTTACCTAAAATAGTCTTATTATACTCACCTTGGAAATGGAACATTCTATCTACTTACTTACTCCTATTGAGTTGTTCTGATCAGAATAGCTTCACATGAGGAATCAACCATTGTTCTCTCAACTTGGAGTAGTGTAGTGTCTATTCTCCTGAGGGCTTGTTCAATGTTTAATCTGACTTAGATAGCTTTCTTGATTCAATGTTTGATCGTTTGTGCAAGTTGAACTGCATTAAGCATTTTAAGCTGATTGTTTTCTCTCTTTCAAATGTGTTTGCAGATTTGTTAGTGAAAATCCATGGCCATGGTTTTGGAATCAACTACGGACAGATAGCCAACAATTTACCTCTTCCATCTCAAGTAGCAGTTCTTATAAAATCTTTGAATGTGAGTAGGATCAAACTGTATGATGCTGATCCAAATGTTCTAGTCGCCTTCTCAGAATCCAATGTGGAATTTGTTATAGGACTTGGAAATGAGTACCTAGAGAACATGACAAACCCTTCTAAAGCTCAAACTTGGATTCAGCAGCATGTCCAACCTTACTTCTCACAGACTAAAATCACTTGCATCACTGTGGGAAATGAGGTGTTCAACAGCAATGATACTCAGCTAATGTTGAACCTCCTCCCAGCAATGCAAACTGTGCATGATGCCCTTGTTAATCTTGGACTAGACCAACAAGTTACTGTCACAACCGCTCATTCCTTCAACACACTATCCAATTCCTACCCTCCTTCAACTGGGGCTTTTAGGGAAGATCTTGTGCAATATATCAAACCCCTTCTTGACTTTCATGCTCAAATCAACTCACCTTTCCTCATCAATGCATACCCTTTCTTTACATACAAAGACAACCCAAATATGATTCCCTTAAACTATGTGCTTTTTCAGCCAAATCAAGGCACGGTTGATCCCAATACCAATTTGCATTATGACAACATGTTATATGCTCAAATTGATGCTGTCTATGCTGCCATCAAACAAATGGGGCATGATGACATTCAAGTGAGGATTTCTGAAACTGGTTGGCCTTCTAATGGTGACCCTGAAGAGATTGGAGCTACACCACAGAATGCAGCACTGTATAATGGTAACTTGCTCAAAAGGATAGAGCAGAAACAAGGCACTCCTGCAAAACCATTGGTTCCTATTGATATCTATGTCTTTGCACTTTTTAATGAGGATTTGAAGCCCGGTCCAGCATCAGAGAGAAACTATGGCCTTTACTATCCTAATGGTAATCCAGTTTATAACATTGAATTGAAGGGTTATCTTCCACAGATGCCTATGGCAGCTAAATCCAACGTAAGTAGACACATGATGGAAGTTTAACCTGCTTCTAAAAAAATTCATCTTTTTTCAGTGGTTCTAATGTTTCCATCTTCTTAATCTGCAGATTTTGTCAGTCAATTTTTTTGTATGTATAGTTACAAGCTTCATCTTTGCTTTGGAGCTTTCAAGATGGTGATCAGAAGAAGGGAAGTCTCATACGAAAACAGAGGATTTTCCATACGTCATATCTTGTCATACAAAGCTATTAAGGTGAGGAAAAGTTTAATGTGTTCATGTATTTTTCTTTTCCTTTTGAACAATTTTCCTTGTATTTTATTTTCAAGGAAATTGGTATTTTCTCCAACTACTGTTTCAGTATTTGTGGGATACATGAGTTAAAATGATATAACATACAATGCAAGTATAGGGCTTTTGATAGTTTTTTTCAAACCTTATAGGTCACATGCTATATAAGAAGATAATTGCTTAACATTTTATGGATTCATTCATTCATCCTAACATGTCAGAAAATTTAAACTGATACGGTTAGATTTCAGAAGAAAAAATACATATATGGTTGTGTGAGAAAGTTCAGTCCAAGGCTTCAAAGGAAAATTTATTTTGATGTCATCACTTTAATCTTCACTTTCTAGTTAAGGTGTGTACAAATTATAACAAAATAATTTAATGGGAAAGTTTTGGAACATTATTATAGAAAGGTTCTGCCAAAATATCAATGCATGCCACAAGTGGACTCTTGTGCCGACCTTAACCACCCAAGAAAACCTTCATTACTCTTTTGAATATTAAAACAAGATAATGAGTCTCCATCTTCCTTGTCTCCCACTTGCAATCATGCATATGAATCTTTCTGTGAATGATATTCTTCTTGTCTTCAGCTATACAAAAGTCCAAATCAGATGCATCAGATTAAAAAGAAAACCCCTCATAACCTCTTGTTAGAATTTCAAACCCCACAAGTTTTATCCATAGTTGTTATTTGTTAATCTTATCTCACATATATCTCCCTCTTGTTCCAATAATTTCCTCCTTTAATTCCCATATTTTTTTCTTAATCATACCTGCATTTTCCCATGCCATGCATCTCTTTTCAATGATTGATGTGCCAAATATAAACCAATCTAGTCAACTTAGTATGAAATATACAAAGAATGTGGAAGAGTATTGTTTCAGTGTGACAAAAATATATTTTTTCCAATATTTCAGATGCAGTGATATGTTAACCGACCAAATATCAGAATATCTAGTCTTGAAAAAGAGTCTAGAGTAATGAAAAATACCTAACAGACTTTAAAAAGATGTTAATTTTTCCTATATCTACTGATGAAGTCATGTTCATCTCATCTGTGGTGTCAATTGTTCCAATGTGTGACTTTTTGTGTGTCTTGTAATTGGGCTTAGCAATTGTTAAAGCATTATAAGTCTGAGGGATCTTTCAAACTGTGCTTAAATATCTTTGAAGCATTATACTTTTTCTTTCCCCTCTTCAGATTTTTGACAGCTTTTGAAAATAAATCTCTTAAAGTCAAATGATTTGATTACATGTTATTGGTTTTGATTGCAGGGAGAGAAAACTAAATCAGCTCAACTTTCTTTTCATTTTTCCAAGGAAAATCTTATACTTCACATGAAGTCAGTGATTTTGTTTGTCCATGTAAATGGAAGATATATCATTGTTAAAATCATTCATACACTTTTATCAATAACCAAAATAAATCCCAGAAATTGGAGGTGTAAAAAAGAGTATAGTGATTTTCTTAACAACTATTATTAGCTTATTTATTATTTTTCAGAAAATAAGAGAACTATATGTATGTTGGATTTTGTGGTAGCCATTTAAACCAACAATTTAACCCCCAAATACACAAACAAAAAACTTAATTTTTTTTGTTATCAATTATCACTAAAAACAACTCATTGGTTTGTTCTCCTTTTTTGAGTGGTGTCTTGAACCTTTGGTCTGTATGACGATGATTTCTTGATTTATCTTTTAGCTCGAATATTTTGGGTTGAGTTAGGATTGTTTTGTAATTCTAGACATCTGACGGTGTGAGTGTTGAGATAGAGCATCTTAAGTATTTTATGTTTGTATAAGAGTTGAACCACCCTCGAAGTGGTTCACATTTATTTATTTTTTATTGTCGAAAAAAAAAACTAAAAACAACTCCTTCATTATTGTCTACTAATCTAATTGGGCTCTACCTTTTTTTTTTCTTAATCTTTTAACCAATTAACTCAATAATTAAGAAAATTATTTTCATTTAATTAGTTACATCCAATTTTTAACTATTTGTATTATTTATTTTTATTTTTTTAAATAAAAACTTTCATGTTAGATATCATTGTGCAACTTAAGATCTCAGTTAGGATGACACCTCAAGTAACAACAATCATTTGCTCTAAAATTACTTTTAAAATTATTGACACTTATTATATTTACTTTCTTATAATTAATTATTAATTATCAAGATTTCATTTTTCTATTAGAAGTGATAATTTAAGTTGACCAGTAATTCTTATTATCTTTATACGGAATAAATCATTATCTTATTAGTTTATAATATTGAATAAATAATTATAAGTCAAGTAGTAATTTTATAATTTCTAAATACATACAAAATAATTGAGGTAACTGCAAAAGGACATTTCATAATCTAGAAAGACTAATTTAGTTTTTCAAATTAAAAAAAAAATCTTCAAATTTATTATTTAATAAATAAATACAAAATTATTTTAGTTCTCCACCTTAGTATTTTTTAAAAAAAATATTTTTAAATTATTAATTTTTAAATATAAAAATATACTCTAAATTTTAAGAATTATAATGTAACTAAATCTTTGTTAATATTATGCACATGAACAAAGTAACTGTAGTTATAAAAAATGAAAAAACAATCATAATGTAAGGTAGATGTTATTTATACCCATATTTTTTTAGATAATCAACCATTTTAGTGAGAACTGTTACATGCAAATCTAAAGAGAATTAAATATTTTTTAGTTTTAACTTAAAATTATTTTATTTTTTATTTTTTAAAATTTTATGCTAAATGTCTCTGTAATTACATAAAAAAAATATTATTAAACAAGAAAAAAAAAGTAAAAACAAGTATGGAAGACTATGCCAAAATCCACCTATATAAGAATAAATTTCAAATCTAGATCAAACATTTAATATTATTTTAATATAAAATTTCATGTTACTCATCACTGTGAAACTTGATATCTCAACCATCATTTGCTATTACACGAAAATATATTATTAAAGAGAAAATAAATAAGCAAGTATGGGGACTAGGTCAAAATACAAAAGGATGAAAAACAAAGACAAACCCTCCACCTTCGTACCTTCTCCTTCTACCTCCATATTAATTGTAAAAAATCAGTTTTAACCTTTATAAAATTATTAAACAATCTTAAATGTCACCTTTTTAAATAATCTCACTTGTACTCCTACACCTCCATACCTCACTTCCAGCCGCAACACTTTCATTATCCTCCAAGTGCAGTGTTTAAGAGAGTAGTTCTATCATTTAACATGTTTTAGTTTATCCCATAAGATAAATCACCACACTCTTTACCATACTTATAAGGATATTGTTGTAATTAAAAAATGAAAATATAGGGAGAAAGTACAGAGGTGCAAGGAGAATTCGCCAAAACAAACCTAAAAAAGGAGGCAAAAACTTATTAGGAAAAACTAAAAAAAAAAAAACTACAAGGATAATCATTTCTTCTTAGTTTGATCTTTCTTAAAATATTTTTTAGGATCCTAAAGTCTTCTAGTTTGAACAACATCATCTTTATTCTCATTAAGAGAATCTTTCATATCATTTTTATTCATCATATACTTTGAAACAAAATCAACAACTTCCTCAAAGTAGCAATAGAAGAGAGAAGAATATCAGGCTCAAGTCTTCTGAACACCTTTTCTAGGTAACTCAAGTCTCCTAATAGTTTGAACAACATCATCATCAATATCACTAAGAAAATTTTTGATATTGGTTTTATCTTTTCAATACTTAACAACAATATCACATTCTTTTATAAAATTTTTAAAAATATCAACAATATTTTAATTATTATTTATATTTATAATAATTGATATTGAAGATTAGATTTTATAATTATTTTTTTGGTGTTCACTCTTTGAAATCTTTTACTGTTTGTATCTTTATATTTATTAATCAATTTTTTAGTTTTTATTTTTTAAACAATATCTAAAGTATTGAATTATATAATTATAACTTTTTAAAATAAAATAAAAATAGTTTATAGTTATTTTTTATATACTTTTTATTATAATTTGACTTTATTTTTATGAAAAATTACAGGCAATCCTTTTATATAATTTTAATAATATTATTTCTTATATATAAATTTTATAATCTTTATATAAAATTAGTAATATTTTCAATTAATTTTAATATAATAATTAAATTTTAATTTTTATTATCATAAAAAAAGTAAATGCAGATAAGTGCAGCTCTTTTTTATTCTTCTATTTTAAAATAAATAATTTTAATATAGTAACCATTTTTAAACATTAATACCTTTATTTTATTTTATTAAAACTTTTAGTGTCCTAAATTAAAAATTATAAAAAATAAGAAATTCTAACAATCAAAACATTTATTATTTTAATTGATGAATTTTATTTTAAATATTAAATTATTTAATGTTATTATGTACACTTGTATCTGAAATACGGTATTGTAATATAATATTTTACAATATTTTCAATATATACTTTTTAAAATATTACAAGATTAATAAAAATATTTATAAATATGTTGACGTAATGAATCTCTTAAATTTTTGTTTTGTTTTTTACACACTATTTATTTTCATGTATTTATAACACATTTAAGAGCATTTTTCTGCTTCCTTAGTTTAGTGTCCAATATATATTAAAAACAATTATATGCCTTCTATACTCATTAATTGTGATTTTAAGAAATTTCAAGTAATATATGTTATATTTTGATTCTGTTATCAATAAAATTCATTATTATCTATATTTTTTTACCAGCACACTTAATTCTATAATATACATCTTTCCTTACCACTTTTAATTATTGATTTATTTTTAATTTATACACATCTACAAAATATATATTTTCTGATAATTTATCATCTATTAACGTGTTATTTTTTCAAGCGTAAAAACATAGTAAAACAAGGAAGACAGGTGTAAGGTTAAAATATAATGATAATCAATTATTTGTTAATGAATAATTGATTACAACTAATCCCATAATCAATTATGAGTAATTTGCTAACATCATATATTTTTAATTATTATAATACAAAATCAATGCAGCATAAATGGTTATTCATGGAAGTTGTATGTTTGTAGGCAAAGCTAAGAACTAGTCAAATAAAAATAAAAGTAATTTGGGATGAGCATGTTATTTATTATAAACCTTTAAATATCAATATACCGATTATTTTAAATAAAAATATCAAAATAACGATATTTTAATAAATTTATAATTTATATATTATTTTTTTTAATTAATTAGATCAGTTGTATCAATTATGAATTTTCCAATGTCTTTCTCCTTCTTTTCTTTTATAACTCACTTTCAAACAAAATCCTATATATAAATTTTAATAGGAATTGTAATAAAGAGGAATTGATAATGGCGGGAAAAGAGGTATAACTACAAAATCATAACCCTAAATTCATTCCAATTCCCAATTCCAAATAGAAGAACAGAATGGCTGAGGCCGAGGAACTGCCCCGGACTATCGTGCGCCGTGTTGTGAAGGATAAACTGTCCCGTTGCTCTGAAGAAGGAGAAATTTCCGTCAGCAAAGATGGTCTTCTGGCATTCTCAGAAAGCGGTAGGATCTTCATCCACTACCTTTCTGCCACGTAAGTTCTCAATTTTTATGTTTGGATCTCTTTTCCCTGATTACAAAACTTACAATTCCAATTGGGTGAAGATTGATTTCAAACAATGGAAGAAAGTAAAAATGAAAAAAAAAAATAGATAGAAAAAGCCGAAGATATTTTTATGGAATGATTTGATATGAATGTGTGAGTGATGTGATGGGTGTGGTGCAGGGCCAATGACATATGTAGGGAGGCAAAGAGACAGATTATCACCGCAGAGGATGTTTTCAAAGCTCTTGAAGAAACCGAGTTCTCTGAGTTTGTTCGTCCTCTAAAAGCTTCCCTTGAAGGTAGATTACTTTTAGTCACTTAAAATGTCTTGGTTCACACCAAAGATCAGGGTTCTACAATTTTGATTTATTTTTAGGAACTTGTCAAGTCTTGGGAAATCACTTTGTTCTGGAAGTCTGAACATTGTGACATGAGAGATTGAGAGGATGGTTAGGATTGAAAGTTGTTTAATGATCTTATGACCACTTAAAATCGTGACTAAGTAAATCTTAACTTTGTGTGGTTTGATTCAATGGCCAACATCCACTTCTTTCGGTCACTCATAATGAAAATCCTCTCACTTGATATGTTCTCTTTCTTTCTCTACGTGAAGAGAGTAACCAGATGAGAGATATTATGATGAATCTCAATTACATGTTCAACTTGGATATTCTTCTTATTCTAGTTTGTTTGGCTCCTTTATTGAGACTGAGTTTGTTTTATTTGATCAGCTTTAAGATATGATCCTGGCTTGTTAATAACTTTTTTCTTTGCATTTGTGCTAAAAGAACGATTAGGTATTCTAGTGGAAAGTATTAGGTTCCAAGATATGAAGAGGAACCTGAAAATTTGTTACTTTTACTGCATGTTTGGCCGTGCCTTGTCAAGTTAACTGTGGATACATGATTCACTTTCAAGTTGAAGCTACTCCAAATAGTTTTAATTTTTTCACATTTGAAACTTGGGTCTAAGACTCCTAATGGCAAACTAAACCCTATTATTCACATGAAGTGTAGTGAAAAAAATTTGGTTCAAAGATGTTTGGAGGATCTCTTATTTTATTCAAATAGACAAGTACCTATATTCAGTGGGAGACTAGGAGGGATTGCACTTTTGAAGCATACAAGACAATACTTTGTAGTGTTTTACATTAGTAATGTCTAATAAGATTTATTTTATTTATTTTTCATATTGGAAATATCTGATGTATGTAGTTGTATAATTATATTGATTTGACTAGTGTTTGCACTTGACAGACAGTTAGTTTTGGAAGAGGTAATTTTCTGTGTCTGTATCTGTAGCCCACCTCAACACTTTTTCTTCATTGCTTAACAGAGTTTAGGAAGAAGAATGTTGGAAAGAAAGCGGCAGTGTCAAAGGGAAAAGAAGATGAGTCGAGAAAGAAAAGGAAATTGGAAGCTGAGTCATCTGATAAGGGTGAGGCATCCAATAATGACGAGTCATCTGATAAAGGGGAGGGTTCTGATAAAGGTGAGGGCGAGGACAATGAATGAGACCAACTATTCATGAAGTTAACTGCATTAAGTTATGACTGAACAAGGGATTTAAATTTTGTATGTTGATAATGTGCATGACTCCTTGTCAATTGGGTGCTACTTGGTATTATTAATATAGCCTTTAGATTGTTTCTCAGTAGAACACACCCCTTACATCCTTGATGATGACAGCTACATTTCAGGTAAGGTAGGATACTAAATATTTGAGTTACAATATTTCACAATTGGTATAAGAAAGAAGTTGAACAGAGAAAACCGTCTTCATAAAATTGTAGGATGATCTAAAAAAACTTACTTTAATACCTCTTAACACATCTCCTTTAATGTGTTTTACTATTATTTACAATGTTTTGAAAACTTAAATTATAAATGAGATCCTTTGAATAAGAGATGTAAATTTTGTGGTCTTTTACAAATTTTAATCAATAATATTTAAAATAATGTGTTCAAAAAGCGTGTTACTAGCTATTTTCCTCTGGATCATGTGGGCTTGTGCAAGTTGACTGCATACACTATATCAATTTTAACCTGTTAACCTGTGTTGTATATCTTTTAAAATTATTCTTTATTTTGGATTTTAAAATCTTAAATTCATTAAATGCAATTAAAAAATTCAAATCTTATTTTGAAAAAGAAAATCTGAAATGTAAAAAATATATTCCAATAAAAAATTCAAAACACAATGTGAAGATACTAGAAAAGAATTTTTAGAATTCAGAAATGCATTTGGAAAAGGGGTTTTGAGAGTATTTTTTTATTCACACCCTTCTTTTATTTAAAATATTTTTTTCATGACACAGGAGTATTTTTGTCATTTTAGTGACAAATCCGGTGCAAGAAGAATTTGCCCGACTGCATTTAGTTACGGACATTAGGATTAAATATATAAGGTTTTTGCTTCTTGCATCCCAATAAATTCAAAAAACTGCTAACTGTTATTTTAAAATACCCGTTTTACCCTTGAAATTTTATTTTAAAGTTGGTTCCTCTTTTAAAGTAAACATGTTTCCGGAATAAACATTATTCAAAACAATTTTTCAGAATGTACATTATATAAAGTTGTTTTGGAACGACCCATCCAAAACACTAATTATACTCCTAGTTCTGGAAAGAACAATATGGAAGCCTTTTGGAATAATCAATCGGAAAATTACAAGAAACACTATTCTGGAACGGAAAAAAGCACACATGTTCTTTCGAGAAAACAACAATGGAGTAAAACAACAACAATGCAGCGGTCCAACGTCAGTGCAGGGGGCAGTTTGAACTGTAATGGCGGCGCTGTGACGTGGTTGGCAGAGACGGTGAAAAACAGCTGTCTCGTGCAAACCAGAAAATCCAAGGACAAAGGGAATGGAGAAAGAATTAGGTTCCATGCTTTTTTGACCTTTATTATGGGGTGCAGTTAGCATTTACGAGGTGCAGTAAGCAAAAGCACCCTAATTTTAACCAAGCTATTGATAGCCCATTTTCTGCTCTCTTTCTCTCTCTCTCTCTCTTTACCTTAGCATGAGTTATGATACTAACAATTGGTGATAGAACAACTTTATTACTTGTAGCCTTTTATACATAATTTTAATTGTAATAGTTTTGTATTTTAAATATAATGGGTTTATACAAGCGTATATTAAAGAATAAATCCATGGAAAATTAAATCAGTGGGCTGCTAACAGTGATTATGACAGTTGATGAGATATATAATTGGGTTTTACTCTATTATGATACACAAAAAGGAGTGCATCAGTTTTTTTTTTCGTTAAAAAAAGTCTCAAGTGTTAAACTGATTAATTATCAACACAGGAAGAATTCAACTTACACAATTAACGCCTTGACATCAAGACTTAATCTACACTGAATAAATTTTTAATTAAAAAATATGCAGCACATTTTTGATGGAATAAATGAGCTTTATAAAGCCCCAAGTACATTTGAGAGAAGGGGGAGTTACTATCTATATCAAGACCAGCTAATATGGGCGGTATCTGCGCCCTTGACCACCATCATTGTTGTGCCTTCCCTTACTAGAACTTCCAGCATTCCTGTTGCCACCTCCACTGCCACCACTCCGGCCACCTCTATGATGTGAGGATGGCGCTTGTGGCTGCATTCCTGGTTGTTGCCTGCATAATGAAATAAACTCTCAGGCCCTGGACTCAGGCAATTAGGTGTTGCATTCTTCCATTGGAATTTCATACAAAACATCATAATGATATAACAAGCTAAATACATTTAGAGCAACAATTCTACTTACAAGACATATCCAATTCGTCCATCAGCCAAAAGCATGGGCATCATGGCCATTCCAGCGGGACCTTGACCTCCTCCATATAGCATGGGCTGCAGCAGATACAACTCCAGCCATCAGAATCTCAGATTAATAGATAGTAGATGTGATAATGGATCAATAGCACATATATAGTACAGAGATCACCTTGTATGTAAATACACTTCCTATAGCATATACTGCTTAGATATTAATATGCATGATTTCTAATAGAATTTAAATGTATTAAACATCTTTAATTGCAATGCGATAAGGATTTTGATTCTGTAGAAGTTAGTAACTCTATAATTCCATTATTTAGAATCAATATAGTGATTTCTGTTAACACAAAATAAAGACCATAATATAGTGATGTCTAACGGAAAAACAAATGCAAAAAATGTCACCTGTGCAAGACCTGGAGCAGGATATCCTGCACCAAGTGCACCATAGGCACCCCCAAAACCATAGCCGACATGTGGTGGATAGCTTGGAAGCAATCCTGGTCCCGGCTTCTGTGTGTTTGATACTCCAGACTTTTGATCAGACTGTGGCTTTGCCAGAGAGCACTCTAACATTTGACCTGAAACACAAAACAAAGCTAATCAATATTAACAAACATTCACAAAACAATCACAAAAGGTTGGACAATATGCTACCACCTTCTAATTCATATCTTTCAGTGTTTTTCAGTGCTTTCATAGCATTTGACCTCTCTGCAAAATGTACAAAGCCAATTCTGTTCTTTTCCTGTCCAGACTTTGCTGGTGGAAGAACCACCTTTGTTATCTTCCCATGACGTTCAAAAAGCTTCTTCAACTGCTCTTGAGTTACATTCTTCGGCAGGTTCTTCACATATACTGCCTTCACCTGTTCACCCATATGCAACTTTGTTTACAAGCAATGCATCTATAGAAACGGTTGAAATATAGTCCATATTCAAGAGAATAGTATTCTAGATTCAGTAGCATTTAGTGTATGATAGAATATTAGTCACTCGTAAGTTATAACAATGAAAGTAGTGATGCATTGAATACTTAATTACTATTACTTAGCTCATGCACTCAATGTACTAAGTTATAATATAGATTAGTTGACAGCTCCTGTAAAGCTAAATACACTGGTTCAACATCCATTGGCATAATTAGCTCATGTTAGGATATTAGTCAACTATAGTTTCAAAAGTAGTGAGTAGTTGTAATTAGTCCTTGACTAGTTCTTCAACGTATTATTCAATGCACCCATGATATAAAGAAAGATGCACTGAGCCAAAAAAACTATTTCTATCCATAAATTACTCTTTTTTCATCAAAGTAGTAAGATTCTCCATGACCGTAATCTATCACTATTCTGCTACCAAGTTCCTAAAACCTGAAACTCATCTCTCATGATGTCCATGTCCAATTACTCTCTTCCTGTTGGCTGTGCACCAATTCTGGTAGTTCTGGCAGGGGAAGATTAAGCAGCATACATGAGATCCAAAGATCACCTAAAGTTGATGATCCATTAGCCTGCATGGTCAATCCAAGTCAGTCTGGGGGTTGACAGTGGAGGGTTGACTGGACAGCATGAAACCCAAACCTTCATGGCTGTCACTTGTTCCCTCCAGTCTGATTCAGCATTGTGTGCTATTCACAAGGACCACCATTGCACTGTCCTAGGGCAATTTTCTGTTGAAGATGGTCTCTTTAACCCAAAATTTCCACTCTTCCTTTTCCAATGGTTGACCAACATCTTCCTGAATCCTGACTGTTTCAGTATCTGCTTCTCTCACTGATTTTGTATCATTTTTTGTTTCTCTCCCCGCAACAATGGTCGTGGATCTTGATCATTTAACCTTATTCTTTATTTTTGTTATCTGGGGTCTAATGGTTGTTTCTTGAATTCCAACAGCCCTCCTCTTCTTGATCTTCAAAACTTTGGAATCTAAAGGTGATAAGAACACCATTTGGTGAACCAACAAGCTGAACATGAAATCACAAACAATGTACCAATGCACATGCTGTCCAACAGACATCCTACAGAGTATTATTCTCGGCAAACAAACAGCAAAAAACACCCCCCTTTGCCTAATTACACACTCTACTGCTACTAAATAACTGCCATCAGATATTCTCTATGAAAAACTGTCATCACGGTAGTATCTAATTCTAATACAGAACTGCTGACGCAGGGTGAGTTATTTTCTATCACGTATTCTAATAATACACTATTATTAATCCTTAATTTCTACCCATAACTGCCAACATGAAAGATAATATTACACTGGCATCTAACAGTACATGACTGCTCATACCAGTTACTATCAGTTCCCATTTAAAGGTGGCTGTTGTCCTCAATCACTATCACCTTTAAGAATACCATTTTATCCTCCATTTCTTTCCCAATAAGCAAACCTTCACTTCCATCTCTCCAGCAATACAAACTAGTTTTCACTAACCAAGAAATGGAAATCTGAAATTTATAATATAACAAAGTCTCCTACAAGGGTTTATCCTAATGTATCAGTACACCAAAAAAACTGACTTGTGTACCGGATAAGTCAGCTAAAAAGTTTCTTAGAACTTTAACCATAACTATCAATTATCAACCGAGCTTAAGAGAAGGAAGATAAGTGAGTCAAAACCTGAGATGCAGCAGAGGAATCAGCATTTTTAGGATCAGCCCAGCTCACTGTTGGAGCATTCTCACCTAGCTTAAATGTTGGGTTCATCATCTTTAGCTTAGAATACTCAGCACATGCATTATTATAATAGTCAATAAAAGCAAAGCCACGGTTGTTGTTGGTGTTCTTCATATCCTGAAATAAAGGATTGAACAAACAGAAATATAAGAGCATTTAAATAAGAAAACCGCAATGCTAACTCTTGTGTACATGCAGTTGGGCATGATGAAAAAGCAGAATAATAAAGCTTGCAAAGCATGACTTTTATGATGATATAGGAATGAATATAACAAAAACCCCTAGACACTTATAATTTAATGTGGAAATGGAAAGCACAGCACAACAGAAAAGTCCATACCTTGACAAGTTCCACACCAGTAACTCCAGGTCCAATCTCGGATACAATCTTCCTCAGATCTTCCACACCCCAGCTTCTAGGAACATTGCCAATAAAAAGACGGTGTTTGGCTTGAGATGTAGAACATTTTATTTTTTTACCCTTAAAGAATTGATCATTAACACAGTTAGGAATCAAACATGTACTGAATTACGCTAAGAATTTCTGCATAAAGCATCTGTAATGTTTGTAATACTAGAGTAGCAATAACAAAGCAACCAACTTACAAGGAATATCAGTTGTGAATGCTTAATGACTGAAGATTAACAAATTACCTTAAATTCAGTATTATTCAGCTCCTCGATGGCTTTAGAAGCCAAATCCACACTTCTAAATGTCACAAAACCAAATCCCTTGTTCTCGCCGGGATGCTTTCCCTTCATTACTCGAACCTGTTTTCCTCAAAATTCAAGTTAGTGGATGACATTGTATATAAGCATGAGCACAATAAAGAAACAATGGCACAGACTTACCTCTGCAACTTCCCCAATACGCTCGCAAAAAGATTTCAAATCCTCATTTGAGACATCATGAGGAATGCCGCCAATGTATACTTCAGACCCATGAGGAGGAAGAGAAAGGAGTTCGGCATGTTTTTTCTTCTCATCCTCATCTTCCACCTTTGCTTCATCACTGCTATTGTTTTGCATGGCATCATCTTCATCCACTTCTTCAATCTCTTCTTCCTCTTCTTCTTCCTCCTCCTCCTCCTCCTCTTCCTCCTCTTCTACTTCTACCTCCTCTGGGTCCTCCTCCTCCTCCTCTTCTTCCACCTCCTCTTCTATCTCTTCCACTTCCACTTCTTCTTCTACTTCTTCATACTCAATTTCTTCTTCCATTGCTTCCTCTGGATCATTTTCCTCCTCAAAATCAACCTTCTCATCAGATTCAACTGGCTTCTCAGAGTCAGATGGCTTAGCAGCTGATGAAGAATTTGCTTTCCCCCGAGGCATCTTATGAAACTAATGAAACAAGCTGGTGAGGCAACTGTGAAGAAGGCACAGAGGCCAGAAGAAATCCTGGGAAGAAGTATACACATATCGAAAGGAGGAAACAAAAAGAAAGGCCAAACAAGGGGTTGCAGCGAATGAATCTCAGTGGAAGCCATGTTCAATGAGACGAGTCACAAGACTTATACGGCCGCAACGCGATAGACTTTTTTATTAAAGGGACAATGACTACATAATTATCAGCATTGACAGGCAAGTCCAATCACAATAAAAAGAGACTATCGAAGGCCGCGAAAGGAAACGAGAACAACAGGCATGTTGGCGAGCACAAGCTCTTATTTTACACAAAGCCAAACGAGGGTCAATGAAAATCCAGATTTACAGGAACAACATGAAATGTAAATATGAAATTTTTCCAGTCAAATGCAAGGTGATGAACAAACAATTAGTCATCAAAGGAACGAGAAGGCAGAACAGAACAAAAAGGAGAATCATGAAGTGTCCAATCTCAGAAAAATAATAGCAGTTTCCAAACAAAACGTATCAATCTGTGCCCCTTCCTGCCACAAATTTACAGATACATACTAAGATAGGGTTTCAATTATACACTTCTACCAGCTAATCATAATGCAATCTTAACCACAAAGCATCAAATTTCACAGAAATCCCTAATAAAATTTAATAACAAAATAATAATAATAAAATATCTGTCTAACTAGCCTCTGCGCAGAGTTTCAGAGCGAGAAAGGAAGGAGAGTACCTTAAGGTAAGCTGTCGAAACTGGGGCACACCTTGTCGAAATGGATCGAAAATTTAGGGTCGAAAACGAAATTATTGCAAACTTCGGAGAAGAGCTTTTAAAATTGGATAGATACGAATAACGAACCCTAGAGAGTGTTCTGTGATGTTTGCAAAACGGGAACTGTGATGGCGCCGTTAATTAGAGTTTTGGATTTTTCTTGTTTCTCGAAATTACGGTACGCGACAAGCCGTTTCCGATTTTCCGCCCGTAGCCTTCAAGAAACGGAGGTCATGTTTCAGTACAATTATGAGGGTATTGTGGGAAATTCGACCTTTAGATTTTTAAAGGTCAATATTCTATTATTTAATAATAATACTAGTTCATACGATAATAATAATTTTCGATCTTTATATTATGTTATAATTGTGTCTCCTATTATGTATTATGTCTTTCCTTTTTCGTTATAGATTTATTGTATAAATTATTGCCATTTTTCTATTATGTGGTTAAACCTATTATTTTGTCTTTTTCAATCCAATTTGACCATTTAATTATTTACTATTGTTTAAAACTTTATCTCTTTCACTTATTTCATGGTTTCAAAAAACCATGTTTGAAATCAACTATTCTACCAACCATGAACGAAAATTGTGGATAAATTTTTCTTCTTTTCCAGTCATCCTCTCGCAAACTGAAAAAGAAGTTAAAGGGGCACTGTGATCTGTTATGCTATGAAAGTATGAGAAGAATAATACTGTCATGTTCATTCACTTTATTTTTTTAATATTTATAACATCCTCTCTTGTGCAGTAATATTTTTCAATCAATTAAAAAGATATTTCTTACATAAATTAAAAGTTAGTATAAAATAGAAAAAAAATTAATATTTTTCAATTAATTAAAAAGATATTTGTTACATAAATTAAAAGTTAGTATAAAGCAGAAAAAAAGGAGTATTATTTTTCAATCAATTAAAAAGATATTTCTTACATAAATTAAAAGTTAGCATAAAGCAGAAAAAAAGAGAGAAGGAAGGGTGTCAAAATAAAGTAAACAAAACCATACTAGAATATCCTTTGGTTTATTTGCTAGACATTTGCATTCATGATTATCAAAATGGTGAAACATTCAAAGACAAACACAATTACTGAATAATTATGCAAAAATAAATTGTCACCTTAAATATAAGTTGCAAACGAAGGACAATTGTCTGTCATTATATTCTAAAAGAACTCGCAGAGATTGAATTCTCGACATATCACTTTGTCATCCAAATTCCAACACTTGCCATTAATATAATCTCTATTAACTTAAATCTAGAAGATTTGTCAGTCCCGATAAAGACTACATCAGTGCTAACTCAACTTTTTTTTAGCTGAATCGGTGGTAACTCCATACAGAGAGAAGATAGTATTATAATGTACATTAACTGGCACTTCAAAAAAGGGTATAGATGATAATATAAAACAGGTACAACAAAGACAACCAACCACCTACTTGACTCCATGGTTGGTTCTTAAGAACCAGAACTCATCCTTACAAAATGGAAGCACCTATAATGTATATAATTCCTGTATCTATCCAAAGGGATCCCTACTTCACGAAGTCCAAAACTTTTTGTGTAATATCTTCTAGGAAGGAAACAAAACCCATCACACTGGTTAGACCACTTCCATCAACATCCTGCTCTTCGATCAGAAAGTTCTCAAAAATGGACGCATCATCCTGCCCTCCCCGAATAAAAATGAGTTTGGGGGTGATGCATCTATCTTGCTTCAATTTGTTGATTGTAGTCCTTAACAAACCTGACAGGTATTTTTTGCATAAGAAAAACGTTATATATTTAATGTAGTGAGGACAGAAGGTACAAAAAAAGAAGGCTTACAATCATGGGGTGGAGGAAAAGGAATTGTCGGGTCTGCAGTCGATGAGTAAAACACAACCAGAATTGTGAATGCATCAAGGAAAAATATCGGACTGCCACTGGTAATCAGTGCAGCACGACTCAATGAATGGCGAGGATATGCTTGTTTATCTGGAGTGGCATATGATGTTAACACAGGATACACGGCACGATGAAGGGAACTGGGTTCCAACATGCTACAAAACAAATGAAAATGAACACAATCAATTTTTGAGTATATATAAATTCAAAGCTAGAAATACAATACAGACCACGCTGCTGAAGCTTTACACGTTTATTAATTACTTACCCAACTAACCTCCCGATTCCCATACCCTTATCCTTCATTGAAGGTACTAAGTGTTGCACAGTCAGTTTTTTGTGAAAAGTATTCTAATTTCGCCCATCTTAAGTTCATAGCTTAACCTAGGAAACAGATTCTACACCACTTGATTTATTGGGCATGATACGTCACAAACCGGAAAAACAACCAGAGATAACTTTTATTTCCATGTCAAATACACATTCGTTTGCTTCTAAAATCCATGATGAATATTATTTTGTAATATACATTTGAAGTCATGTGCTTTCTTGTAACAAAATGTAACCGAAATAAAAGATTTGCCACATTATTTTTCTTTTTTAAATGCTACTACTTTATGTTTAATGCTAATGAGTGGGCAATGCTAGCAATTCTAAAATATATTTCCTATTATTAATGGAAGAAATCTTGGATTCAAGTTCATTAAGCTTTACTCTTGTCAAAAATAATTCATAAAGCTTTATATTATTCTGTTTAATTCCTTTGACTGAACACCGATTGGCATGGTTATGCAAATTCCACATAGTATAAATAAACCTGAGAGCAGCAATTACCTGAAAAGGCATTGAAGATAGATGCGATAGTCCGGATGAACCCCTTCTTCATGAAAGCGGAGAAGAGGATTTCGAAGGAGAGCAAAAATAAGGCGTGGTAGGGGCTGCAGTTGAGGACATTGAGACAATGCAACATCAATCTGAGATCTTAAGGAACTTCCATTGCTATATTGAATAAGCTTATATGCATCATTGTACTGAGCTGTGAGGATCACTAGCCATTCTTGAAGCAAAATTCTACCCTCCCTAACTCCTTCCTCCAAAGAGGCTAATATAACCTGCAGAGTAGAGTAAACTAAGAAAAGAATGTTGAAGAAACACAACAGAGAACTCATACAATAATATTATTGTGGTCATTTACATCAGTAACATTAGTGGGGAGATTTATAAAACTACAACAAAAAATAAAAGTGAAGCAAGCATACCACATATAGAATTAAGTTAGAAGAATGGGACCGAAAACAAACATCAATCCAAATGGCATAAAAGTTAGGTCGATTTCATATTTCACCTTGTGAACCAGCAGAGATAGGACAACTTCGGGATCACAGCTATCATAAAGTTCATGAATGTTCTGAGCAACACCAAATTGCAATGTTCGGATCCTTAGCCGACGCTGAAGGGAATGCTTGGTTCTGTATCAATAGTCAGCACAACAAACACAGGCCCAAAATCATTCATTCCATAATTAAGTAATTTTTGGATGTCGGAAGAACATAATACATTTAAGTAAAATTATCAAGAAAACAAGCGACTCAGGATTATATCCATTAAAAAAATCCAACAATGAAATAAAAACTATTTCCAAAAAGCAGTTGTTACGGAACAAAACAAACCCAAACCAAAATTTAGAATGCAGAACAAGTGTAACTATTGCAAAATTGAGCATTAGGAGTTAAGTTCATGATCACATATGGGTCTCAGATTAACAATAGTAATTTTAAGACTGAAACACTGATACTCTTTACTCGGATTATAAATTTCCTTATACCCCAATGCAGCCTCTTGAGATATCACATAACGGATAAAGATCACTATAGAGCAAGTCCTAAGCAAAAAAATTATTAGAAAAAATATGCACGAAATTTCATGATAACCATCTCCTCCATCAAGTGTTGAGTCCCTAAGATGAGAGAAAAAAATACATTCCCCAAAAATGAGCTGAAATATTGATTCAAACTTGCTTCAAATGTTCAAAAAGGATTTAAAAACCATCATGAGTCCATGACCATGCTCATGTTCACCTTTTGATTGATAAATTATAATTTTGTGGAGAATAAACAAAACAAGTAAACTCCCATCCCTATGTAACACGAACACTGCGACACGTATAATGTCCAAAATGTTGGACACAGTGACATGAATATATATATATATTGAACATCATTATGAATTATTTAAATTAGCAATCAAGATTTATATATTCATAATCATCTATAAAAAGTGTTAATCAACTATAAAAATCCAAAACATATTTTTACCTAATACAAAAAATGAATCTTATAAGTCAGTTTTATGAGGTTGAGTTAGGTTTAAAGTCAATTTCTTAATATGGTATCAGAGCCATTTTCGAGTCAATCCTAGCAAATGTTTGGTGGGCTTATCAGACCACCCGCTATCGGGTCGTTATCAGACCATTCATAATACGTTGTCTCACGCACGAGCTGTCACTCTTGCTGTGAGGGGTGTGTTAGAGATCCCACATCGACTAGAGATGATAATATTTCATTGTATATAAGTGGGTGCAAACCTATCTTATAAGTCAATTTTATGAGATTGAGTTAGGCTTAAAATCCACTTTTTAATATCCAAAAGTGAAAAGAACATGAAGGAAAGACACAATCTTGAATTTTACTGCCCTCCTTAATTCTAGTCCCATACCAATGCAGTGGGGACAATGTTAAGGGATAGAAAGAATACAACAACACACAATACCTTTTCCTTCTATTATACACTATACCGAACATATCATAATCTAATCTATTTAAGACTTTTCATCCCCTCCTTTATCATCATCATTAAAAAAGACACTCCAGCCAAGATTCATCTAAAGGCAAATTAACAACTTCAAAAAAATTCCACAGTCTATGGATATGATAGGAGAATAAATAAGAAATTCCTAGTAATACATATATAAGTTATTCCTAATTTGATAGGATTTGCTCCTTATTTCTACAATTTTCATAGAAACTAGACAAGTTTCTGAGGTTTTAACTTACAAAAAAATCACAATGTCTACCCTTACTAACATTGTCACATCTGTGTTAGAGACCCAAAAGAACTTATTTTTTAGCTAGATATTTTACCAATACATGTTGTACATGTGTCAGTGTTTGATACACAAAGGCACACCATTGAAGAAGTGTGTCCTAAATGAGCTGAAATATTGATTCAAACTTGCTTCAAATGTTCAAAGAGGATTTGAAAACCATCATACCCATGCTCATGTTCACCTTTTGATTGATAAATTATAATCGTGTGGACATTGAACAAAACAACTCCCATCCTAGTCTGAATTTGTAAGCATCAATCACATAAGTCTCTAACTTCACAAAATCTTTACTTTAGTCCCTGGCTTTGTCAAAAAAATCATTCATTTTAGTGCTTTCCCACTCGTTTTGCACCAAATTTTTTTAAAGAGAATATCATTTGTAAAATCAGTGACTAAAATGAGGATGTAAAATAATTACCAAAGCAACTGATGCTTACAAGTTACTAAAATGAAGATGTATTCTAAATGAAACCTAGAAATAATGAACATTGTTTCATGACTGGTAAAACCTACAGATAATGCCACGTATACTAGATGACAGAAAAAAGTGGTACAAGTCAATCAATAATTTATGTTGGGCTGTGAGATATACTAGACATCAGGACATCTTCCATGCAATAATGTCTTGGAATATATTAAAAACCAGCATGGATATAGTGTTAGAATTTGAAATCAGAGAATAAATTTGGAACAAGCTATCAAATTTGGAAGAGACATAGTTTGTGCCCATTCATGAAAAATAGGTAGCTAAATAACAATAATAATCAACATGTTCAAATGAATGAATTGACCATGAATTGGACTTCACCTACCAAAGAAAATATTGAAAAGATCCATACATCAACAACAGAATAACATGAATACGAGCAATCTAATGTTCTGCTCATTACCATACCTATTTGTAGAAACCCCTCCTGAATTAGAAAGTTCCTGAGGAGGAACTACAACTGAGTACTGAAATGCAATCTGAATTGTAGGAACATCTGATTTAGTTCTGCCAAAACAAAGTAACAGTAATCCTTGATCAGATTATGAGAACAGGAAATGTATCAGACAAAAGGCACAGCCACCTTGTGGCAGAAATAAAATCAAGTTATAGAAGCTCTGTTATTTAATACCAAAATTAATTCAGCTACTTTTAGTTTCAAAATTTATAAGTGAGATGTATTACAATGTGTAGATGTTCACAAGACCTAAAGTACCAGAGACATTAATCCTACAGGATAATCTAAGTTATGGTAAGATGATATATTTTTGGATATTTTCATATATTATACAACTCTCCATTATCCTTATGCACAAACCCTTTAAATAAAAGAAATCAAACATATAATTTGAGAGTTGAGACAGTGCAATAAAGGGATTAAAAAGATTCTCTAGGATATAGGGGAGCAAGCTCATCTCTCATGGAAAGCCACAAAGGCAGGTTGATATCTCTAGCAAAGTCACAAGACCAAATCCACTTTCAGTAAAGCTGAGAGACCAAACCAATTTCTCTGAGAAAGCCACAAGCCAGACTCATGTTTAGGAAAGTTGTGGGGTCACACATATGTCTCTATGTTGCATAGCATGATTTGAGCCAAATTGCAAAATTGAGTGAAGGAAGTCACGGGTTGTTGAGATCTCATGTCAACTAGACATAATGTTAAATAACACATAAGTGGGTGCAAATTTCACATTACAAATCAATTTTATTTTATAGGGTTGAGTTAGGCCTAAATCCACTTTCTGAGATGGCATTAGAGTATTCTAGTAAGATTTAATGAACCTATCACCACTCACAAATATCTAATCTCACGTTCGATATGTCCAACCTAGCGTAAGGGAGTCTGTTGGAGACCATACATCAACTAGAGATATGATTAATTTATAATATATAAATAGGCGCAAACCCCACCTTATAAGTCAAAAAACTATTATAAACATGTTGGTAAAATTTGCACGACAGAAGCTAAGATAGAGAAAGAGGAGACTGGAACGAAGAACACAACCAGAAGAAGGCTCAATTCTTTACAAGAAATACATATAGCAGAGGGAAGTGAAACCTAAAAAGATGACAAAGGATTGACACAACATGAGATGATTAATTTGAAGCATGAATTAGGAAATTAAAGTACATGTCCAAATTTTAGGAAGCCTGGCAGTGAAGTAGTGACAAGGCATGTCACAGTGGACTTATGGGATTTTACCATTTAGGAGAAGAGGGAGATAAAGAGATAAAACAAAATGAAATACTAAAATGATATTAATTTAAATGTATTGTACTGTGTTGATATGTTTGATATATTCATAAACCCTGAACTACTAATCCTTATTTCTACACTATCGCAATCGCAACTAATTAATGGAGTAAATTATGATAAGGAAAATAGTAATTGAAAAAGGAAATTAATTATAGAAGATAATCTAAGTTATAAGATAGTTTTGAATATTTTTCATATATTCTAATAGAGATAATATTGATATATGTGTTTGATAGAGTACTAAGAGCAGTTTATTTTCCACCAGTAAGAACTATGTAATTCAAGTTCAGCACTTCAACACATAAAGAAGAGCAAAGCAGCAGAGGATTAATTAAGCATTTGCCAATGATATACTCTAGGAATTTGGATGACAAGCAATGAAAATCACATAACTGTCTAGCAAATGCTGCATGAATTAATATAAAGATGATTTCAACTGCCTAGATCAGATTGTGTTTGATATGTTATAAAATACTTCTCCAGAAATCGAATCACAAAAAAGAAGACACCAAAAACTGGAGTTAAAGCTTTATGCACAAAGAATGAAGAGTTTCCATGTTTACAATAAACAAGACGACAAATGAAAGAGTAGGCAATTGATGGAGTAACTAATGAACTAGAACGGATTACTCACGATAAAAAGTATCAAATCTAAATAATACAAGTATAAGGCTTAACATGACATTTACAACTTAATTCACTTCACTTAAATAAACACATTAAAAAATGTATAAGCATTAAAGCTTTAAAGACATGGTTGTAAACAGTAGCAGTTTATACCTTGAAAATCCAATGTTGTTCTCAAACACAAAGTCGTAAGCATATGTAGCATAAGAATCACAGCATATGACGTGTTGAACATTTTCATACTGTGGATCTGGAAAGAAGTGACCATACTGCAATAAAATAACAAATTATTCTATATACTATAATAAGTAAATGCAAAATTGTGAATTGAAAATCCATTCCAAACAACACACATACAGAATTGCCAGGTTTAAATTCAGTTGAGGTTCTTAATCGCAGGACACAACCAAAAGCATATGGTCGACTCAGCATTCGATACCTGCAAAAAGGACAGATCACTATAGTCACCCATTCTGATATATGTGAAAGTGTGTAGATAAATATTGATGGGTAAGGTGCTAACGTTAACACTTGTGATTTCAACTACGTTTGGATTCAGTTACCAAATTAGATTTCATGCTTATCACTTAAAGTAAGTGATTAATAAAACAATATGTGGTAAATTCAATTGTAATTGATTAGTTTAAATAATAAGCTAAACAAAATAATAAGCATTATTTTGATATGGTTAACATAAAACATAATTGGCTAATTGAGAAAAGGGGTATATAATACCACCTCAAGTTGAGATTGTATTGGAGACAGTCACACAATACTCGGCAAATACCAAACAACTATCTCTTACTGTAAAGCAAGTCTCAGGATAACACACGAGACTTACATGTCCTGGGGCAATGTTGAATCCTCAGTACTTGTGTACAAAAATAAGGAACCCCCACTTTCAATACTCAGAAACTTTAGGGATGCCAAATCAGTGTACTCATTTGTTACAGCAAATATGTCAACACATACACCTGCTTGAACAGCAACAGCAGCCTGTAATACATATGTCAATTCTTCTACTTCTAAAAAATGGGAGACAGGAATAGCAATAACATTACTTAAATACCAGATCTTTATAGAAGGGTGTCTGCTCTGGGAGTAAAGCACGATCTGCATCCTCTCCTTTGCTTGCATATTGCTCACCATATCGTCTTGTGTCCAATTGTCCAGCTCCATAATCAGGGGGACCAGACAAGAAGGCAAAGACTCTAGCTGCAGTTCTCAGAAGAAATAATATCTTCTTAAAGCTTTTTAAATATAGAAGATTAAACATTAAAGAATCACACTAACAAAAGTCATAAATGGCAAGTTTTGTATTTGTCCATTCAAACCTAAAGCAAAAGTATTCCCATATTCAGATGCAAGGTAATTGCAGAGAGCTTCCATTGCCATCCCAAAACCACGCCCACCTATCAGAACACCATCCAGTCCTTGACCTGCTGCCGTGGTTCTCTCCCATGAAGTTGTTGGTCTAAGTGTTTCAAGTGCAGATGCAATGCGGTCCTTACAAGTGTCCACCTTCAATTATAAATACGGAATTTAGATCTGACACATTTTTTCATATAATGTAATCTCTGTTCTTCAGCATGAAAACACATTTCTGAAATATTAAAAACAATGCTTATGATTAACATACAGGAGCCAGAAACTGTAACAAAGGCATGACATCTTCCAGCTCAATAGGCAAGGTTCCCTCTGCATCAGGAGGGATGAAAACATTTTTCACAACAGGTATTGGACCTTGAACATCATACAATCCTAATTTGTGGCTGAAGGTAGCAAGCCCAAAAAGTGAACCAGGAGCAAGAGCTGAATAGAACCCAAAAAAACGAAAATATGAGCAACATCCAAAATATCAACCTTGTGCAGAAAATAAATAGTGTGGTCAACATAATACCTTCCAGAGCAGCCAGCAGTGCACTTTTGGTAAGTTCTAGAAACTCCTCAGAAGCTGCAGTATAACCAAAAATATTTTTCTCGATCACAAAATGACAATGATAAAGAAGATACATCTGTATATTTAGGAAATTAATCAAGTTTTAAAGAACACTATGAAGGAAACAAAAGCCAGAATAAAATAACAAACATGCAAACCAGGCACATCTATCTTCACCTTAATCATTGCATCCTTCTATACAGAATCAAAAGGACCAGAAATAGGCAGAAATGGGTAGAATGACTTAATAGGGGGAAAGGATCAAAACCAAAGGTCATTTATGCAATCACAGCCTTCTCATTGAAACAGAAGTTAGTCCAGAAAACACAGCCGCCGTAACAGTTCCAAATCCTATAAGTCTAACTTGCATCAATCATGGCCAGTACAACTGAAAAAACATTGGCCACGTAATCTAATAATCATTCACCATATCCAGACACAAGATTCCATGTGTTTTGAATCTGCGTCTCATTCTCCAGTCTGTTAGATAAAATTAATATAGAAAAAAATATTTATCGACGGTCTCAACTCTTAAATAAGGGAACAGTATATAATAACAGAACCATATGGAAACCAGACTTATAAAAGTTATGATCGCCATAAGCAACATAGCCTACAGAATTATAAGTAAAATGCCACACTGCTCTCACACATAAAATTCTTAGGCTCCACCAGGTCCTAATCAGAGAACCCAAAGCAAAACTCACAATCAGTAGCATACCACGAACTCCTAATCAATTAACCTCACCGAACCATCCAATTGTCAAAATCCAGTTCCAATTATCACAATTAGCAAATCAATAAGCCGTGAGATGTGAGGAGTCTTACAGGACAAGTCAACAGCAGCAACATATACCGGACACGCCAGCATTGCCGCTTCCTCCGCCGATTCCTCTGCAACAGTTCCAATCAAAACAGTCAAATCTGAAAACCATGCACAAGAGCAATCCAATTCAACAGCGATGAACCAAAATCGAAAGGTAAATTTGATAATTACGCGTAGGCAATTCGAGATCTACGAAGGAGGACATCATCTCGGCGCAGGACTGAGGGCTAGAGTAGCGTTCGATGGCGTCGGAGGAGAGGCCGTTGAGGTTGCCGCAGAGGGAGCAGGACCAGGACCACTGCTCGAGCTCGCAGTAGGTGTTGAAGTAGGCCCAGCAGTTCTCGCAGCGCGGTAATAGGTCTCCTCCTGAACCGTACGACGGAGCGCGGTTGTTCTCGTCGGCGGCGGCGAAAGGCGTGACGGTGACTCCCCAGAGGAGGCCGGAGGCCTCGCGTGCGTCCGTGTCCATCGGGAAACGCGACACTGTGGCCCGCACCGCCATGTTTCTTCCTTCTTCCTCGCCGCGACCCTGTTTATCGTGTGTTCTGAGACAGTGTGTGGAGACCGAGTTAGACTCGTTCCCGCACTTACTCACTCGATTTTGGTTTTCTCTTCTATTTTTCTCTCTCGTGCCCCTTGAACCTTAACACTAACCTCGTTAAATTTATAAAATGCAGAATAAATATGAAAAAAAAAACAGCGAGTAATAATAACTCCCTAAAATTTAAATGCAATATTAAATAAGTTTAAAATTATATTTAAATAAGATCATTTTCGATTTGTTAAATATGTTTTATTACACAAAAAATATTTTTCGAATGGTGAAAGATTTAAAAGAAAATTCGTGTTTTTGAATTGGACAGTTTTACTTTCACTGCAGACTTAGTAGAGTCAACGAATAATGCATTCATTTTTAAATTGTCTTTTAAATCCAAAATGAATTCCCTTTTTCTTCTGTTTACATTTTTACGTCATTATTTTGTAGTCTTAACTTAATATTCAATTTTCATGCATATATAACCAATCCACATTTTGTATTTGAATCACACGTGAAATTAACTCAGATTGGTTCGTAAAACTTATATCAACTTTTATGAAACACTTCTAAAAATATTTATCATGTTTTCTTAAATTTTTCAATAATATATTAATAAAAAGTTATATTAAATTATATCGTATACTAATTTCACTAACTACTAACATGACAAATTTGATTTTCTAATATAAAAATATATACTATATATGGTGACAACATCTTGAAGTTGTTGGTAGATATCTATCCAAAATTTTCAGGCGTACACATATCAAGAATCCAACTCAAATTACTATTTAACTATCTTATTAACAAAATAAAGTTTATAAAATATTTATTTAATACAAGGATTAACTTGGTTATTTGTACTAATTTGATTAAGAGCTTATTTGATACTTTAAATACGTTAATTAAGGTCAAGCAAAGGTACGCATTTATATTTCCAACGACCAGATATTGAATATTGACTTGAGTGTTAGATGATTCTTTACAAGTTCATCCACCTCTTGCACATTCCTAATGAGATCACAGAGTCAAGACCCATTGTGACTAAGAATGTAAGATCGGACAAAATGTGAGAATAGACATTCTCGACCTATACAAGAACAAAATCATTTATTAATAATTGAACTCATAATACCTAATTACTACGTTAATACATTTAGTTATATTTTGTGTTATTTTTAATTTATACCAAAGCACCTTAAAGTTTAAAGTTTAAAGTTAAGAGAAAGAAAGTAACATATAACACAATTGGATTGTAACAGTGAGACACGATTTAAGGTTACAAAAAATGATCCAAATTAAAGTTACAGGGAAGAGAAATAGACTCTTATAACAACCAGAGTCTTAAAATGTACCTAAATTATCATATTAAAATAATTATTCTTTTGCACCAAACAAAATGGTGCAACTTCTTCTAATTATTATCAAAATAGATAGAAATTATTTTATTTATGACTTTGGGTAACTTGTGCCTCATCGACGCAATTTCGTTTGAAAGAAGTCATGTTGATTCAGTGGATAAATTTCCACAAAAATCATTAGAGCACAACACAACTTTGGTTCAATAAAGAAAACTAGAAAAATTGTGCTCACTGAGCATGAGTTTATTTAATGATAATCAATGTTGTTAAGTTTTTTTTGTAAATGGTTAATTCGTAAAAGGGTACGACAACTTCAGTATAAAAAAATTGTGTATTATTTTTACACTGAAGTCGTCATACCCCTTACGACTTTGGTTTAATTTGAATAAAGTCTAACTCACCAAAGGGAGGATGTAGTGAAGTCTCTAGCCCATGAAGTTGAGACACGGATAAAAGATTCAATTTATGACTATGTTGGTGTTGAACTAGAGGTTTGGGATTTGTCTAACTAACCGTTTAGAAAAGCATGAGACTTAGGCACAAGCTTTGTCTGGACAAAAAGTTTATTATCTGAAAAATCTAGTAAAAAAAAACAATACACTAAGGAAACACTTTGATCTTTTATATAAAAAAACTAAGAACACCTTAAGTGCAAATGGAAAACGAACATAAATCTAGTTGGTATAAGAAAAACACGCTAGACGGTCTAGATGAAACACGTTAGATGGTATAAGCGAACCTGAGGTTAGACGGTCTTAGCGTCCTCACCCTAGACGGTCTAAGTGCAATATAAAAGATTGTATGGATGGAACATGTTACGAGAATTCAACCAATTGATTTAAAAGAATAACACTGTAAAACAATTGTTAAAACAAATATTAGAGCGAGAGAGATATTGTACCGGAGATTTATACTGGTTAACTCTTAACTAGAAGCTACATCCAGTCCTCAACAAACCACTGAGAATTCACTAACAAAACACACAAGGTTTACAAAAACAGTCAAGAATGTTGATCTTGAACCCTACAAAAATACACAACACTCTTAACCACACACAAAATTCAGAAACCATATTTGAGTTTGCTTACAACAAAATACAATGAAAAAAGTAAGGTTTGAATACACCCGGATTATTACAAATGAATCACAGCAAAAATGTAAATCCAAAAACCTTCTTTACAAAACAAGAACGATCCAAGAAGCAAACTCAATCTCCAAGAATGATTTTAATTTTTTTTGCTTTTCTCTCTTATGAAAATTGTTGTTTGAAATTATCATAATACATCCTTATATAAGGTAATAATGATTGTTAAAACAGTTTGATCATTTAATATAAACAATTGTATCAATTACAAATAGATTGGTTAATATAAGAGATTTTTTAAAAAAACATTTAATTGATTTTTGAAAGAACTTATTGTTTTCCTTAATAAAAGAATTCACTAGATTTTATACCGATTCTTTTATCAAAATAACAGGTTAATTTCACTTAGCGGAAAAAACAAAATAGAAAACAAACCATTTTTAAATCCTTAAAAACTTTAAGTGTTTTCAACCGGTTGATACAATAAATCGATCTGTTAAAAATAATTATTATAGTCTACAAACTTAAATAGAAGTAATTTCAACTAATTAAAAATAACACATATTTAGAAAGTAAAACATTTTAAGGAGATTATTTTTAACTTGGATCATAATGTAATGCAAAGTTACATAACCAAATCTACCTAAGCAAACATACACATAATTATAAATTCAATCATTACCAATTGTTGAAGATCAATCACTCATTAGATGTTACTACTGTATCTATAAATGACTTTAATTTTTTTCTTACATGCTTTTATCTCCCCTTCTTTTGATGGTTGCCTTTGATTGTGACTTCAATAAGGACTTTGATCTAACCTGGGAAGATGGTTGTGCCAAGATACTTAATAATGGAGAGTTATGGTCTAGTAAGAATGAGACCATCTAGTGTGTGAGTACGCTTAGATCGTCTAGTCTCAGGTTTGCTTTGACCATCTAATGTGTTTCATGTAGACCATTTGACCTAAGGGACAATGTTTAACATAATTATTTATAACATTTATTCGTAATGGTAAGAAGTTTTTATAAATATGCAAATAATCGATATTTAGGAGACAATGTTAATAATTTTGTATGCAAGGAATTGATATGAATGATTTTTATATGTGCATCAATGTCAATCAAGATGGAATGTTATATGTTTTTATTCATTGAAAATACAGACGAGTGAGAATGATTAACCCCAATTCCAATTTTCTCAATTAAATCACTTAAATCATTTACTTGTTTTTATTTAATTTCTTACACAATATTCATGATACCAACAACCTTTCAAACAGACTTTGGCACATCTTTTTATGTTTAGTGAATATCATACTTGAGATTTTATAATTGTTCCTTGTGGGTTCAATATCCATCCTTAGGGACAATTTATTACTTCTGATTCGATACACTTATCGTAGTAAAGGGTCGTCACATATTTCAATTAGATCTAGATTTATGTTCGTTTTTTTGTTTGTGCTTAAGGTGTTTTTGGTGCTCTATATAAAGGACCATGGTGTTTCCTTAGTGCGTTGGTTTTTTGTGTACTCTAGTTTTTAAATAATAAAAATTTTGGCATCATAAAGCTTGCGTCTATACGATCTGCTAGACAAAACTTGTATTTAAGCCTTAGGTTCGTTTAGACAGTCAACTAGATGAACCTTGAACCTTTGATTCAATACCAACACAATCATAAACTTGATCTTTTATCCATGTCTTAGCTTCATAGGAGAGTTCGTTGCATCCTTGTTTTGCTGGGGTTTGACTTTATTCAAATTGAACTGAAGTCGTAAGGGGTGTGATGATTTTAATGTAAAAATAATGCACAGAATTTTTACATTGAAGTCATCGTACCCCCTGACGAGTTCACCTCTTACAAAAAAAAACATAACAAGAATGATTAACGTTAAACAAAGTTGTGCTCAGTGAGCACGACATCTTCAATCTTCTTCATTTAACCAAAGTCGTGTTGTGTCCTAATAACTTCGATGAAATTTTTTGCATTGAATTGAAGTCGTCTTACACAACCACAACTTCTTCTAAACAAATTGTATCAACGAGGCACGACTTACCCAAAGCCATAAATAAAAAAATTTCTACTCACTCTACAAATAAATAAGAAATTACACCATTTTAGTGAAAGAACCAAATAATTAACTATAAAGTTTATTGTGATATTATAATGCATTATACATTTGACAATGTTATAATAAATTCTTAAATTAAGATTTTAAAATGCTAAAAGGATATTGGTTTATATTTGAAAAATTAACTTCACTGGACATTACAAAATTCAGTATTCAACTGAATGATAAATTTATATTTTTATAAATATAATTTTGTTCTCAAATAAATTTTATTATTTTTTTGAGAATAATTTTGTTTTCAAGTATGAGTTGGTGTATAGTTAATGAAGAGTGTATTATTAAAAGTATGTTTGGTTATGTTTGATTTACATAAAAAAGAGTGATGATAATAATTATGTAAGGAGTACATAATTATGATCACTTATTTTTTATTATTGGACAGTTTTGTTTTCAGCATTACTTACATAATAGATCATGTAATTGTGCTTCCATAGTATATGATTTGAATAAATCTTGATTGAATTGGAAAGTTATAATCTTTATCCCCTCCAACCGAATGAATTAAATGTTGAATTTTGGATTTCTTGATTCTTTTAAGAAAAATAGTGGTAATGCAATAATATTTTGACTCTTATATATAGTTTTTGTTCATTGTTGATTGAAATGATTGTAATCAGGTTGTCAAACTCGAGAGTTTATGTAAACTTGAGGAAGATCGGTAAACTCGACTCATAAACTCGTAAAGAAAAAAAATATTTCAATAATATAATTAATCAAAGTAGTTAAACAAATAAGTTTACAAGACTAAACAAACTACATTTAGTAGTGAATGAGAATTATATACCTTCAAAGTACCTCAAATAAAAAGTTCATACAAATATTACAAAAGTTAAATTGCTAAAATCATAAAAATTAAATAACTAAAAATGGACAAATGTTAAGTTTCTATGCCCAATCCTCTAATGATATCATCCTCTCCTCCATCATCATCATCTTCATCATAACCACCATCTTCCCCTGATGAAAATTGTACATCCACATTGGCATCAAAAGTTACATTATCAAGATCAAGTGCATCTAGAGTTGGATCTCTTGTTGCTCAATCTAAATAAACATTTTGACCATTATATGCACCTTGAACTTGCTAAATCTCATCAATATCATCTCCCTCCTCAGTTATCCATTCATCATCTGATTGAATATCATCAAATAAAAGAGCAACCGTGTTTCTAATTTGTTTATTTTCAACTTCAAGTTGTACATCACATAAACCAAATCTTTCATCTTTTTCTAATGCAAACGATTTCTCTCTTGACATGAACCTATAATTAAATAGGAAATTTAGTAACTATATTAACTAAATAAAGAAATTATAAATTATAAATAACTTACAATATCATTTTAAATTATTTCCAATTATGCTCACATCCACAGAGTTGCAAGTCAAGCTTAGAACTTGGATATTGATAAGTGCCTAATTTCAGTAATATTTCATATTAAAATATAAACACTTATGAGTATTAATTGCTAAAATATATATAAAATAATCCTTAATTTATGAATTTATACCTTTTTACATACTTTATTATCTTTGTTTGAATAAGAACATTTTATTTTCAAATTTGGTGTTAATTTCAGGTTTTTAGGGAAGAATAGAGATGATTGGGCTAAAGAAAATAAGATAAGTTAAAAGGAGAAAGGTGGAAGGCCCAAAACACACAAAAAGAGCGAAAAAGTCAAACTTAGCAGTGGAATTTCTTGCTTTAGCGACAATGTGTCAGACAAATTGGGTCATTTTATGTTTTTATCATTAAGCCCATCAACACAACGCAGGAAGTCACCTAACCCTAGTAAATTAGGTTAAATAGGGGGCTAGAGGCTCAATCCTACTGTGCCAGATTGATAGAAAAACACCATTGAGTGATTTGTAACCAATTGAGAAAATGAAAGGTGTTAGAAATATGCGTGACTAATTCTACCATTTGGGATTTAGAGTAATTTGTTCGAACTCTTATGTATTGAGGTGATATTAAAATATGACATAATATTCTGTTCATGATTGATTATTGGTATTGTTCTTTTGCTTCTAAATAATTGTGACATGTTTGAGAATCTTAAATCTGACTGGAAAGTATTTTTAGGGTTCTGACCTAAGCAACAATACTTAACATATTTGAGTGTTAGGAATAGACTTGAAATGTTAATTGTTATTAACGTCTGAGCGTGATTATAAGCTATTTTTATAAATATGCGAGAAATTGATATTTAGGAAACATTCTTAACAATTTTATATGTGACGAATCGATATAAATGACTTTTATACGTGCATCAATTTCAATCAAAGAACATAATGTTAACATGCTAATCAAAATACATAAGAGTGGAAAAAGATGAAACCTAATCCCTATTTTTCCAATTGAAGCAATTACTCTTTGATTTGTTTTCTTGTTAATTCTTGCCATTATAACAATTTTCAAACCAACTTTTTATTGTTATGTTTTATATTTAGTGAATATTGTACTTGATAATTCATTTGTTCCTTGTGGGATCGATATCCATCCGTAGGGACAAATTATTACTTCTGATAATGTGGTGCACTTACCGTAAAAAGTCATCAAGTTTTTTGGGCCGTTGTCGAAAAACAATTTGATTTTTAAGTATGAATTCCTAACTATTGTAAATATTCTAACTGTTTTTATTTTTTGTTAATAATTCTTGTGCATATTTCTTAAGTTTGTTTATATTTGTGTTTTTTTATTTTGTTTATTGTTTTATTTTATTTATTTTGCATATTTGTTTTAATTTGTTTTTTTATCTTCAAATTTATTTTATTTTATTTGTTTTAAATTTTTTTTAAAGAAAAAAAAACTTTTTTTCCCACTAATATCTTTCATGAAGAAAGCAACGTGGTAGAAGAACAAGTACCACCTCTTAGGAGTACACTTGGAGATTATGTCATGTACCTAGGGCCAAAGCATTTTTCTAGTATTGCAATACCTACTACCGCCATGGCCTTGGAAATAGAACCTGATTTTCTCACTCTCATTGGTTCCTATCAATTTACAGCAATGGATCATGAGGATCCATATTCACATTTGGATACATTTTATGAATTGGTGGGAACAATGGGCTTTCAATCAAGTGATATTGAAAATGTTTATATGCGCTTGTTTCCTTTTTCATTGGCAGAAAAGGCTAAAGAATGACTCAAACCACTTCCAAATCAGAGCCTCACTAGTTGGGAGGATGTATAGGAAAAATTTATGCAAAGATTTTTCCCAATTTCTCGCTACATCAAAACAAAGTCTGAAATTTCTATGTTCAGATAAGGAGTAGATGAAGTTTTTTGTGAGACATGGGAAAGATTCAAAATGATACTTAAAAAATGCCCAATTCATGGGTTTGAAGATATTGCTCGACTGAGCATATTTCTTAATGGTCTCAAATCTAATACACATATGCTCCTAGATGTTGTAGCAGGCGGCACAATGATGATTCTTAATGTAGAACAAGCAAAATGGATTATTGATGCACTGGGATCAACTGATTATCAAGCCCAACATGATCGACAAGGTATTCAGAAGAAAAGGTTGTTAGAAGATGCTCTCTTGGCTCAAAATAAAATTCTGACACAACAGATTGAGGAACTAACCGCACAAATTGCTAAATTTCCCTAACAATTACATGTTGTTCATTCATCTGAAAGCTAGAGTCATCCAATCAGGTGTAATTTTTGCGGAGGTGATCGTCATAATGGTCATTGTACTTATCATAACAATTCACCTGAAGTTGAGGATCCATCCATGCATGAAAGAATGAGTAAAGTTTAAGACGCCCTTGCAAAGCTTCTGGTCACTCAAGAAAATAGCATGACAACGATTAGGAATATAGAGATCCAAATGGGATAGATGGACAAACAAATTGAAGAGATACAAAGTGGCTAGTTTTCAGTCGACAGCCAAACCAACCCAAAAGAGCATTGCAATAATGTAGTGGCTGAAAAAGAAGATGAGACTGAGGAGAAAGAGAGAGAAAAGAAAGGAAGTAAGGAAGAGAAAAAATAAAAATAAAGACAGAGGAGTTCTTGAAAAAGATTTATCATATCCTCATGCTCCTTCAAAAAAAAGTAGGAGAGAAAGTTTTTTGACAATTTGCTCCCTATAAATTATTTTGCAGGAAATGTGAAGCAAGATTCAACATTTGAGAGATTTCTGAAGAATAGGAGCTATATTGAAGAGAGAAATAGAGAGTTAGAGGCTAGACGCAATGTCATGACTTAAACATACTTGCTTCAAAAATCCAACAACCCAGGAAGTTTTAATTCTCCCGTGTCTATAAGTGCTTTATCTGTGGAAAAAGCCGTATTGGATTTAGGCGATTTGGAGGTTCAGCCCACCAAGATGCAGTTGGCAGAAAAATCCATCAAATATCCTTATGGTGTGGTTGAAGATGTTCTTGTAACAAGGAAGAATGCATACAACAGGATGCAACAAAGGGAGTTGTCCACCTTGAAATAAATAGGCATCAAGCTAGATGACGTTAAACGAGTGCTTACTAGGAGGCAACCCAATTCACATTGTAGTTTTATTTTTTTTTATGTTACTTTTGTTTTGATTTTATGTTTCAAAAACCATGTTTTCTTGCATGAAGTTTCGCCCAAACGAGTTAAATCTCGCTCAAGCGAGAAAGTTATGAAAAATGGGTTGCTCTCGGGAGTTATCTCGCTCAAACAAAATTTGTCTCGCTTGAGCGAGTTTGACAACGAAATTTTCGCTCAAACGAGTTTTACGTCTAAAAATGGTGTTTTCTAGTAGGGATTCTCGCTAAAACGAGAAAAATCTCGCTCGAGCGAAATTTTTTATTAAAAAATAAAAAAATTCTTAAAGGCACCCCAATTCTTATATGCATCCTAATCATTTTGCAGGTTATGTATTTTGGCCTGGGGACAGGTTCTATTATTCAGGGGGCAGATCCAACAAATAAAGCAAGACTATAGATGAAGATTTTAACAAAAAGCTGGATGGCTTCTTAGGAAGAGAAGATTGAGCAAAAATATGGTTTTATCTTTCTAATCCTCTTTTCTTTTCAGTTACTTTTTTTAGTTTTTTGTTTAGTTTTATTTATTTATTTTATTTTTCAGTTATTTTGTTTTCTGTTTATTTGCTTATTTGTTTAGTTTGTTTTAATGGCTTATTTTGAATTAATTGGTTGTTTTTTTTTATTTTGTTAGTTTTATGTCTTGAATTATTTTTCTTGAATAAAATTCAGTTTTAATTTGTTTGTTCCTAGTTTATTTTGAATTTTGAAAATAAAATAATTTGTGTTTAAATATTAAATAGTGAGATAAATTAGACACATGTTAGGAAAAAAAATGATATAATCCCTATTCAAATGTAGTTGAAATTGTGATACATGAAAATTGAACAGGATGATTGATTAGAATAGAGAATGACAAAACAATGAGAACAATTAAACCAAGTGAGTGTGTGAACCTTAAACAGTTTTGAGAGTTTTACTAATGAATTGACAATTGTGGTTGCTTTATTTTTACTTTTTGTTACATCATAAAAGAGCATGAAGATGATTGAGGCATTTGTTTGTGTTAATTAGAAACCCAGGGCCAAATAGCCAACCTTAATTTTATTAGAATTCAATTTTTTTATATTCCCTTTGGGCCAAGAATTTTTTGTTATTATTGCACCCTAACCTTTGATGATATATTTTCCTACCCTTTAGCATGTTTAAGGAATGAGAACATAGATGCAATATAAATAGACAAGGGAATGGTTGGTTCTAATTGTGAAAGTTCAAAAAGTTGAAAAATATGAAGAATCTATTCTCCTATTGATGGAATAAAAAAGAAAAAAAAAGAGAAAAAAAAGAGAAAAATTCATGTTGAAAATCATGTATAAGTGAAAAAAAAAATTTAAATGAGGAAAAGTGTGAATTCAAAAGAAAATGGTGATTAGACAACATATATGTTCTCTATAATTGGATTGTAGGTATGTTCTTCTTCTTTAAGATGTGCATTTTGTTATCTGAAAAAACCAATATTTTTGGAAGCTCAACCTCATTACAACCCTGGAAAAAACCTCAAGATTCATGTTTCTAATAAGTTTGTGATAGGAAGATGAAATGAAAAGCAATCGTGATTAGTTATGATTCAGTTGTGAGCATATGAGAAGAAATTCCTTGATAAACTGTCATTTATTTGTTTTGATTTGATCTTGGAAGTTGATTGTGTCTATATTTTTCTATATTTGAATTTGGAACCATCATAAGTTTCTAATTTGATTTGTTGTTTAGTGAATTAAGCTATTTGATATTTAAATTCAAATATATTCATTTACTTTGCTTGAGGACAAGCCAGATAATAAGTTGGGGAGAGTGATAAGTGTCTAATTTTAGTAATATTTCATATTAAAATATAAACACTTATCAATATTAATTGCAAAAATATTTATAAAATAATCCCTAATTTATGAATTTATTTCTTTTTACATATTTTATTACCTTTATTTGAATAAGAACATTTTATTCCCAAATTTAGTGTTAATTTCAGGTTTTTAAGGAAGAATGGAGAGGACTGGGGCTAAATAAAATAAGATATGCTAAAAGGAGAAAGCTGGAAGGTCCGGAACGCACAAAACGAGCAAAAACGTCCAACTCAGCAGTGGAATTTCTCGCTTGAGCGAGAATGCGTCAGGCAAATTGGCCCTATTTATGTTTTTATCATTAAGCTCATCAACGCGACGCAGGAAGTCATCTAACCCTAGTAAATTAGGTTAAATAGGGAGCTAGAGGCTCAACCCTAGTGTGTCAGATTGAGAGGAAAACACCATTGAGTGATTTGTAACCAATTAGGAGAATGGAAGGTGCTAAAAGTATGCGTGGCTAATTCTACCATTTGGGATTGAAAGTAATTTGTTTAAACTCTTATGTATTGATGTGATATTTAAATATGACATAATATTATGTTCATGATTGATTATTGGTATAGTTGTTTTGCTTCTAAATAGTTGTGACATGTTTGAGAATCTTAAATCTGACAGGAAAATATTTTTAGGGTTTTGACCTAAACAACAATACTTAACATATTTGAGTGTTAGAAATAGACTTGAAATGTTAATTGCTATTAACGTCTGAGTGTGATTATAAATTGTTTTTATAAATATGTGAGGAATTGATATTTAAGAAACATTCTTAATAATTTTATATGCGAGGAATCGATATAAATGACTTTTATACGGGCATCAATTTCAATCAAAAAACATAATGTTAACATGCTAATCAAAATACATAAGAGTGAGAAAAGATGAAACCTAATCCCTATTTTTCAATTGAAGTAATTACTCTTTGATTTGTTTTCTTGTTAATTCTTGCCATTATAACAATTTTCAAGCCAACTTTTTATTATGTTTTATATTTAGTGAATATTGTACTTGATTTCAATTGTTCCTTGTGGGTTCGATATCCGTTTTAGGGACAAATTATTACTTCTGACAACGCGGTGCACTTGGCATAAAAAGTCATCAGGTATCAAACCTCTTCAACTTTGAGTGTTAGAAATAGACTTGAAATGTTAATTGCTATGTCTGAGTGTGATTATAAATTGTTTTTATAAATATGTGAGGAATCGATATTTAAGAAACACTCTTAATAATTTTATATGCGAGGAATCGATATAAATGACTTTTATACGGGCATCAATTTCAATCAAAAAACATAATGTTAACATGTTAATCAAAATACATAAGAGTGAGAAAAGATGAAACCTAATCCCTATTTTTCAATTGAAGTAATTATTCTTTGATTTGTTTTCTTGTTAATTCTTGCCATTATAAAAATTTTCAAACCAACTTTTTATTATGTTTTATATTTAGTGAATATTGTACTTGATTTCAATTGTTCCTTGTGGGTTCGATATCCGTTTTAGGGACAAATTATTACTTCTGACAACGCGGTGCACTTAGCATAAAAAGTCATCAGGTATCAAACCTCTTTAACTTTGAGTGTTAGAAATAGACTTGAAATGTTAATTGCTATGTCTGAGTGTGATTATAAATTGTTTTTATAAATATGTGAGGAATCGATATTTAAGAAACACTCTTAATAATTTTATATGCGAGGAATCGATATAAATGACTTTTATACGGGCATCAATTTCAATCAAAAAACATAATGTTAACATGTTAATCAAAATACATAAGAGTGAGAAAAGATGAAACCTAATCCCTATTTTTCAATTGAAGTAATTATTCTTTGATTTGTTTTCTTGTTAATTCTTGCCATTATAACAATTTTCAAACCATTTTATTATGTTTTATATTTAGTGAATATTGTACTTGATTTCAATTGTTCCTTGTGGGTTCGATATCCGTTTTAGGGACAAATTATTACTTCTGACAACGCGGTGCACTTGGCATAAAAAGTCATCAGGTATCAAACCTCTTCAACTTTGAGTGTTAGAAATAGACTTGAAATGTTAATTGCTATGTCTGAGTGTGATTATAAATTGTTTTTATAAATATGTGAGGAATCGATATTTAAGAAACACTCTTAATAATTTTATATGCGAGGAATCGATATAAATGACTTTTATACGGGCATCAATTTCAATCAAAAAACATAATGTTAACATGTTAATCAAAATACATAAGAGTGAGAAAAGATGAAACCTAATCCCTATTTTTCAATTGAAGTAATTATTCTTTGATTTGTTTTCTTGTTAATTCTTGCCATTATAACAATTTTCAAACCATTTTATTATGTTTTATATTTAGTGAATATTGTACTTGATTTCAATTGTTCCTTGTGGGTTCGATATCCGTTTTAGGGACAAATTATTACTTCTGACAACGCGGTGCACTTGGCATAAAAAGTCATCAGGTATCAAACCTCTTCAACTTTGAGTGTTAGAAATAGACTTGAAATGTTAATTGCTATGTCTGAGTGTGATTATAAATTGTTTTTATAAATATGTGAGGAATCGATATTTAAGAAACACTCTTAATAATTTTATATGCGAGGAATCGATATAAATGACTTTTATACGGGCATCAATTTCAATCAAAAAACATAATGTTAACATGTTAATCAAAATACATAAGAGTGAGAAAAGATGAAACCTAATCCCTATTTTTCAATTGAAGTAATTATTCTTTGATTTGTTTTCTTGTTAATTCTTGCCATTATAAAAATTTTCAAACCAACTTTTTATTATGTTTTATATTTAGTGAATATTGTACTTGATTTCAATTGTTCCTTGTGGGTTCGATATCCGTTTTAGGGACAAATTATTACTTCTGACAACGCGGTGCACTTGGCATAAAAAGTCATCAGGTATCAAACCTCTTCAACTTTGTTGTTCCATCCCCATACATCTTCAACCATTCTTCAGGAAGTAGTGCTTTTCTACATTCCTTTGCATCATCCTTTGTAAAAATGTCTTCTAGCATAATGAAACTCAAGAAGTTGCATTTTTTTTTTCTTTCTGCAACATCTTTAACCAATGTATACAACCCATCTTTCACCTCAGAATCATCAACTTTAAACTTAGGTTCATAATGGAAGTGGGGATTGAGATAATATGCAGTTGCATGCAAAGGCCTATGAAGTTGATTACCCTATCTTACATCAATTACTTTCCAAACATCTTCGTAGCTACATTAAATACCAATTATCATATATTGAAAATAATTTCACAAATAAATAATTAAATTTTGAAAGAGAGAAGCTATAAAATTTTTACCTTTTCTTAAGATGATTAAAGTTGCATTTAATATTCTCTTTTGCACAATCCATCTCTTCATATATGAAACCCATTATAGGCTTCATATACGAGTCCAACAATCTTAGGAACATGATAAGAGGGGTGGGAACTTTGAGGCACGTGGAGTCATTCTTCCAAATCTGACTATCTAATATCACATTTTCAACTTTTCTCCCCTCTTGCGAAGTTCCAAACTTGCTTGTTTTGTATTCTTCATAAATGAACATGGTCAATAATGATGCTTTCAATTCATGAAAACAAGCTAAAGTCAAATAAGTCATGGCAAATCTAGTCACACCCAGCCTTATCAAGTCTCTTCCTTTTGTGAACTTCTTCAAAATGCTAATTAACATTGATCTACCATAAATGTAAGTGGTGATCTTTCTTTCTTTCTTTCTTCATAGTAATTTAATGGACCTTCAAGTTATTTTTAAAATATTCAAAAAATCAAATCAATGCAATGTGGAGAACATGGGGTCCAATACAAATGCCCTTTTTTTCCATCAACAACTCTACAATTGCCTTGAAATTTGCAACATTATCAGTCACCACTTGCACTACATTTTCTTCTCCAACCAATTCAACAACGTCATCCATATTCTTTAATACTTTATATAATGTTTGTATATGTATGAGGTTGTCCAATGAATAAATAAAAACAGTCCCTTTAGGACTATTCACCAAGAAGTTACAAATAGAAAGCCTTTTTTATTTGTCCACCTATCAGACATAATTGTGCAACCTGCTCTCTTTCACTCATCCTAGTATTCTTGAAGTATTAAATTAGTTTTCTCCATTGCTTGCTTCAAGAGCTTCTCTCTAATATCATGATAAGATGGGGGTTTATAGCCAACTCCATATTTTCCAATCATTTCCACATCTTTGCAAAAGCTGGATTTTTAATTACATTGAATGGAATGACACTTGTGTAAAAAATTTAGTAACTTGAACATCAACTTCTTCTTTATAACTTTTTTCTCATTATTGGATTTATGGTAGCTTGAACTCCCCCTACTGCTACTGACTCTTTCTTTTCCCTTCACTTTCTTTATGATCTTCATCAATTATATTTAACTTTCTTTTCTTCAATGAAGCTTGTTTAGTTTTTAATTTTTATCATCAAATTTTTTATTTCTTCTGAAACATAAGCACAAGGTTCAAAATCCTCCTTAGTTTCAACAAGATGATGCTTCAATCTGAATATTCCTCCACTCATAATCTTTGAACAGTAGTTACATGTCACATTTTCCCCATTCCCATTAACATCTATGTCATGCTTCCATCCAATATCTAATTTATTTCTTGAAGCATTTCCACTTTTACTTTTAATAGATAAAGATGCACTTAGATTGCCCTCAGTTGAATTTGATCCACTCCAGACATTCCTTAAAAGACCATGAATTTAAAAAATGAAATATTTTTAAATTGGAAACAAAAATCAATTGAAAAAATTGTTCACAATCTGCATATATGTATTGTTCCAATATGCCAAATTAAAAAAAAATCCCAATTATAAATTTCTCCAATTTGCAAATGCACCCCAATTATTTTTTTTAAAGTTTTTTCTCTGCACCACATTTTCTCCTAAACAGAAAAAATTGCAAATGCTTCTCCCACTTAAAAAGAAAACCTTGTAGCAAAGCAACAAACAAAACAAAGCACCAGCGACACGACACCACGTTTTATTTAGCCTAATATTAGATCACCATTGCAAATTGCAACTCAGATGAACGACACCAATGCAGATCGCAACTAAGACCAACGTCACCACCGCACGTGATGACAAGCGCATCCACGAATGTGACCACCGCAAATAGCAACTTAGAAGAACACGATCATAAACATGACCACTGCATGATCAGAGAAAAGGCGAGTGAGTGTCCACTACAAAGGCAACCAATACGAACAACAAAAATGAACCTCAAACGCGCGAACCCTAGCGTCAGTGAAAGCGGTCAGTTTATTTTATTTTTCATTTTAAACGACATCGTTTTGGATTTAAACAAAAAACCTTTTGGTCTCGACAGCTTGGAGACAGACTCGTGAGTTCAATCGAGTTCACCACGGGTTTACCAAGTTTACCCCAAAAACGAGTTTGCTTTCGAGTTAGCTTGCCTGGAGTGAGAATGAATAAGTAAAAAAATATATTAGTATATCCTAACAGGGGTTGAGTTCACAAAAAGAATAAGATTGACTCTGTGTAATCAGGTAGATGGCAGTTGGACAATAAAAAAATATACAAACATTATTGAAGCCTTAAAATCATATGATTTGAGTGACATAACAAAAAATAATTTTCAAAATAGATAGAAGAGTCTTGTGGATAAATAATATACAATCTTTTATTTGTTTAATGATTTAAGTGAATTTTGCATGGATCTAATGGATACACTATGTAACAAGGCAAATAAAATAAATACTAGAATCTCAAATATTAGGAGCAAAATCTTTCAGTTTCAAAAATCTTGTAATAGCTTAACTATATTAGTGAGATGTGATTGTAAGTGTTGTGAGAGATGTGTTGTTCTGATTAAAGTAGAGTTACAAGATTTAAATACGAAAAATTGCAAGTAATTTTACTATTGATGATAAACTTAAATTTAAGTTTTTTTAATGAGAAAATTATGTTTAAATTTTATTTATTTTAGAAAAAAAAACGATGTTTAAGTATTGTAGTTGATTTTTTTAATATATAAATAAGAAAATTATTCCAAATGTCTTTTAGTCTAGGTGGATGGAAATTAATTATCTTTAAATGAGCTCATTTTGACCTGTTTCGAATTAATTACTATCCAAATGAGTATCTTCACGCATTGAAAGAATCTAAGTATATTAAATTATATACATTATTTATTTTTAATACAACGATGATTAAAAATGGTTAAAATACAAAACCTACCAATTTGAACGTGATATTGCATGCCTAACTAACAAAATGGTGATTTTTAGCCACGATGATTTTATTTTATTTTTTTTTATATATAAATAGATTATTTTATGATGATCAATTTATTTTGACTTACGAAATTAAATAAATATATTAATTTATTTCCTTTTCTACAAAATTAACGTCTACAACTAGTTTTAGGCAAATAATTAATTACTTTTAATATATTATCTTCTTATTTAACTAGTTATCTATTTGAAGATTTTACCAAAACAATTTGAGGATTTCTTTTACTTATACAAATTTAAATTTATTCATTAATGATATCCATATAAAGAATGGAGAGAGATAATTTAAATAATGCAACATCAAATATATAGATATCTTTCAACTAAATTAAGCTGTTTTAAAAATGTATTGTGGAAAATTTATTTCAGGTTATATATACACAAAGTATTATATTAATATAAAATAAAATTAAATATTTTAACTATATAAAATAAAATCGACATAATATATACTTTTAAAATATACTAAAATATAAATTGTTGTATATGTTCCATTTTAACAAACTTTTACATAAATACTTATGATAATATGAAAATTTTATTTTATAGTTAATTAAAAAAAATGTATATAATTAGTTATACCGTAACATTTGAAATAAATTACACAAATTTTTATTATTAAAAATTTTAATTTAAAAATTATATATAAATTGTGATTGTGGATGACATTATGTCTCTGGATGAAAGCATGTGAACTCCCATCCCATTTGAGGTCATCAATTGAAATGTGTGAGTCAATGAAAGAGTGGAAGGTGTGTTTCGATTGAGGAAAAAATTTGAAAAAGTAGTTTTAGAGTGATTTGAAAGAAAAGTGAAGTTATTTGGATTTAGATATGTTAGATTAGATTTGTGAAAAAAGTTTATTGAATTTTATGACTGATGTGATGATTATGTAGAATTTTTTTTTTTTAAAGGTGTAAAATATAAATTTACAAATTTACCCTTAACTTTAAAAATATATAAATAATAAAAAAGGAAAATATAATTTATATATATTTTTTATATTTAAGAATAATATTATTATATAAATAACTATATTTATTTTTATTTTTTATTTTTATTATTTATTATTTATTTTATTAATAATATTATTATATATGTTTATACAAATAAAATTAAGGATAATTTTAACTTTTAAAAGGTATTAAGTAAATTTTTAATAATTATAAAATATATATTTAATATAATATATATTTTAACTTGATAGATATAATAAATTTTAAAAATTATAAAATAATATATATATAATAATTTATTTATATTATTATAAATTAATTTTAACTAAATAAAAAATAAAAAATAAAAAATAATTAATAATTTTAATTTTATTATTATTACTATTATTTAATTTTATTTATTCTTTATAATTATTTTAATTATTTATAATATTTTTTATTTCATAAATTTCTTGTTTATTATAATTATTATTTTATATTTACTTATAATTTTAATTATTTTAATAATAATAATATTTTTTTTATATTAAATAAATGCAATTAATTATATTTATTTTATTATAATATAAATATTAATAATTAATAATATAAAAATATAAACATATATATAATAAAATATATATTCATACAATTATAAATATATATTTTATTATACATAGCTTTGCAAGAAAATCTTTGCATTATATGAAGGAAAAACGTTAAAAGTATTTTGCCTTATTTTCAGATTTTAAATAATTTTTTATTCATTGAATTTTGTGTATTTTTCTATATTCTTCACTCACAAAAATCTTTCATGAAAAACAAACATAGCAGTAAGGTTAAGGAAGCTAGTAAGGTAAAGGAAACTGACTCATAAAATACCATGTGAATTACACTCAACTGACTCTGATCTTCTCTTTATGAATAATTTATTAACAATGTTAATTAGTAGGATAAATATACTAGAAGTTACATATATATTAATTCATTTATTAGAAGTTACATTTATCTAACACATGAAGTATAAATAAAATATAAGAAAGAATGTTGACAAGACTGAATCTGCCATGGACTAAGAAAAGAAACACTTGATTAATAGGATAAATAGTTTTATCTTAAAACATATCCTTTCAGAATTTAATTTACTGCTAATAATTTAATAGAAATAAATGCATAATAACTCTTAACTACTCTCTTCACTGAATGAAGTGATTGATGAAGAAGTGAGTTCTCTGGTGTTGACAATGGAGAGGAAATTGCAGACCAGATTTTACAAGTGTGGCTGGAGCTTTGGATTCTTGTGAAATGGAAGTTGGATAAATGACACAACTCACTCACCTTCTCTCCACCAAACACTATTATTGCTCTTAACTACTGTTGTGCTGTAAAATTTCACCCTCTTCAATTCTTTTTCCCACCACTTTTCTCACACCATCATCATCTTTCTTCCACTTCTTCAAAAACACACACACACTTCAACATAAACAACATTAAAAAAATCCCAGTTAATGATACTCACGTTCCACATTGTTGGGGACACTTTTTCTTGGATCCAACTCCAAAAAGACAACAACTTGGCTATCAAAACCAAACATTTTCTTTAATTTTGGTTAAGGGCCACTCTCTTCTCTTCCATTTTTTATCTTCCAAGAAAAAAGAGTTTTTTTTTTTTTCCTTTTTTTCCTTTCAAGTGCGAGCCATGACCGAGGTGCTTCATTTCTCTTCTTCTTCGTCGCCAACCGCTTCTTCCTCTGACGGCATTCTGATTGTCTCCGCCGAGCAAGAACCGGCGCCACCCTCATCTGCGGTGGCGGAGGGGTTTGCTACGGTCACCGACTGTGACGCGCGCGGGGTCACAGACAGGACGCAACAGGAGCTGTCGCTGCTGGCCATTCTTGTGACCCTTTTGAGGAAATCTTTGATTGCTTGCAAGAGTGAGGGGAGAGGTGAACTCTGCGCCATGGAGATTGGCTGGCCCACTAACGTGCGCCACGTTGCGCATGTCACCTTCGACAGGTTCAATGGCTTCTTGGGCTTGCCACGTGAGTTCGAACCAGAAGTCTCCACAAGGTCTCCCAGTGCTAGGTACGTGCTGGCCACGCTGTTCCTTTTTTAATTTATCTTATGTCATAATGTTACATGTTGCTTATCATATACTCTCTCCCTCCCCCAATTTCAGCAGATTTAGGCTCATAAAAAAATTATTTTTTCTGATATCTGTCTTTCAAAAAGTAATGCTTTTATGGAAAAAGTGAAACCATTTTAGTGAAATTATTTCAGAAGTGACATATATTTATGGTAATAAGCTCTTGTTATACACATGAGCCTAACTCTTCTGCAAGGATTCTGATACTCAAGTCAATGACTGTAGAATGTGAGTGAATTGTTAAAATTGGAGATATATGATTCTTAAGTCAATCATTATAGAATAGGAGTAAATTGTTAAATTTAGAGAGATATGATTCTGACAGTTAAGCAATGTTTACGGAAAGTGAGTTGAATGTTAAAATTAGAGAAAAATACCTTAATAGGTCTCTTTTGGCCTATTTCTACTGTTCCTGATTCAGTTATTTTGGTGTTTCTTACTTGGGGTGGTGTTGGAACTCTAAGAATCGCTGCCTCTGAAAGATTTTTGGGCTATGATCCAGTGATTTGTGGTTATGATGATGAGGTTCATCCTCTATTGGAAAGTTCTCCATATATGAATCCTTCAAAGAGGGGTCTACAACACTATTCAATAATGTTTTTGAATCACTTTTAAAGGATTTAAGTTGTGGATTGCGTGTTTTATTATGGATTATTTCTGCCTGTTACTTGCACGTGATATATTATATGACACAATGTGTAAAAAGTTTGCTTTAGAAAATTTGTATGATATTTGTTTGAATAAATATGTTACTTGTCTCTATCATGATTTATGATGGAAATAACTAATATGTTGTTGGTTTTTGGTGTATTTGCTTTCATTTTCGTGCAGTGCAACTGTTTTTGGAGTTTCAACAGAATCCATGCAGTTATCATATGACACCAGAGGGAACAGTGTTCCAACCATACTTTTACTAATGCAAAGGCACTTGTATGCTCTCGGAGGGTTGCAGGTTCATCACCTAGATCTTTCTCAGCTTTGCTTCTGCCTTTCACAATTTTTCATAACACTGAATTAAAAAACTGAGCACAATTTAGAATACGCCAAAATGAAAAATGAGAGTCCTGCTTTGTAATCCACCTCTCTATACAAACTTGATCGTTACTTCAGTTTACAAAATGACTATATGTATGCTCCTTCTCGGTTAAACAATTGAATTTACCCATATGCAGGCAGAGGGAATTTTCAGAATTAATGCAGACAATACTCAAGAGGAGAATGTTAGGAATCAATTAAACAGGGGATTGGTCCCAGAAGATGTTGATATACATTGTTTAGCTGGACTAATTAAGGTATAATATCAAAAAGAAACATGGTACATGTTTAGAAATACCCTGATTATTGCTGCTTAGTGCTTACTATCTCTTTTTTTTTGGTGTGAGGAGAGGTGTGTCCATGTCCAATTGATCATTTGATTTTGACATTCTTGTGCTTTTCAAGGCTTGGTTTAGGGAGCTTCCTACTGGTGTTCTGGATTCTTTGTCACCAGAGCATGTAATGCAATGCCAGACTGAAGATGATTGTGCTGAACTAGTGAGGCAGCTACCTCAAACCGAAGCTTCCCTCTTGGACTGGGCTATCAATCTGATGGCTGATGTTGTCCAAGAGGAACGCCTTAATAAGATGAATGCACGCAACATCGCCATGGTTTTTGCCCCAAACATGACTCATGTGAGTTCCAGATAATTTTTATTCTCTAATTTACTACTACATTACATGTAGACATCCTGGAGATCCAAATCAAGTTTTATTCTCAAAGTAAAGTATTTCTTCTGCTATCTGTTTGTTGTAGTCATGTAAATGGGTGAAGTTTTAAAAGCTTTAGTTCTTTGGATATGTTTAGGGAAACTTTTGAAAAAGTATTTCTAGAAGAGAAAAATAAGAAAGAAAGATAAAATCAGCTAAAATTAATTTATGCAGGAACTAAAATTTGTAGAAGCTATTTCCTATTAGCTTGTCCAAAATTTGATATTTAACTTGTTCATTAGCTAATTTTAGTTTATGGAGAAGTTGATTTCATTTTTCTTTTCTAAAAGTGTTTATGCAAAAGTTTTCCAAACAGGCCTTTTGTGTCTGGCACATTGCAGGGTCATTGTGATTTGTCACAATACTTTTACCTCAATGAAGTTCTGATAGTGTCCTTTTTGGCCAGAGTGATAAAGAGGCCAGTATGATATAGTTGATGTATCTTATTATGGTAGGTTTCAGTCACATAATTTAATCTTTTTGGTTGCAGATGGCAGACCCTTTGATTGCATTGATGTATGCAGTTCAAGTTATGAACTTCCTGAAAACACTTGTGTTAAGGACACTACGAGAAAGAAAGGATTGTGTGGTAGAATCGTCTCCTGGGTTTTGTCTAGAGCCTTCTGATGAGAATGGGGATCACAGTCTTTTGGAGTCCTGTCAACAAGATGATGTTTCCACTGAAAGTGAAGGATCTGGGGAAACCTTTGTTTCTGAGAAAACTGTGTTAGAATGTTCCCCTGATTCTCTCCAAAACAATTATTCAACTGAAGGAGAATGTGGCAGTTTGATAGGCTCTTCTGAGAATCTGGATTTTGAGGAGGAATTACATTGTGAGTTTCCAACCAAAGGAAACATTGGGAAGAGTAAGAGTGGACAATCAAGTAATTCCAGTGCTAAAAAGGGGTCCAAGAAAACCAGAGGCCTGCAACCTGTGATCCATGCAACAGTGGCTGCTGAGAAAAAGGGCATCAGCAATCTGAGCCGCATAGATTCAAGATCAGAGAGAATAGAAGCCTGGCGGTGAAAGAGGCATCCCTGTAATGGAATGCAGTTTGATTCTGACATTTTGCATTGTAATTGAAGTTTGTTTCAAGTACAAGTTTGTGAAGTGGTTCAAATTTTAGTTCCTTGGTTTGTTTAACTTGTTGGATTCTAGAATCACACTGACACTATACCAAGATAACATTTCCTATGTGTGTTTATTTGGGTTCCCAACTTCTCATAATTATTCCTGAATTGCAGGCCATTCACCTGTCAATGTTGCAATGTATAAATGCCAACTTCTGGATTCTTGTTCTATCAATTTAGTGATACTAAGGTACTACTGGTAGTATGGTATGCTAATTAATACCTAAATCATTTCTCACAATAGTTTGGTATATATAAATAAAGACAAGACAATGACATTTTATATCTATTAAAAAAATTGTATATAAATTTGATTTTTTTGTTTTGCAATAGTTAAAGATCCTCTATAACAATTTTAGTGAAAAATCTCAACATTGTATTATTATTGGTTCAAGAAAAATAAATGAGACATTTCGTATAGGGTGCCTAATCTATAATAATAATAATAATAAGTTAATCTCCAAATTTTTACTAATTAGTACAATTTTATCTTAATTATGAAAATGAGTAAATTTTTTAAAAAATTATTAAAAATTATGTCACCTTCACACAATTTTAGTTAAAACAATTTTAGTTAAAATTTAATTATACAGCAATTTTAGTTAAAATTTAATTATACTAAAATCTTATATTATGAAATGATGTCATTTTGATACTACTTATTTATTTTGATAATTTTAAAAGTTTTACCATTTCAATAATTAAGAGATAAAATGCTACTATATTACATTAAAATGGTACTATATTACTAAATTTTTTCAAAGGATTCATCAAGATGATGTTTATCCAACCATCCATTTATTTTCACTTTTATCTTGTGTTTTACATATAATTTCCTACTTCCATCCATTCCTTCAGGTCTATCATCTAACTTTGATGAAGGAAGATTGCCCTAAAATCAATGTTGCTGATTTAACCTCAACTTTTCTTCAGAAAGAATGCAATGATTGCAGCCTATGGGAATTGATTACCATACATATTGACAAATTGGTTTCCTAAAAGGTGATGACTAGAGTATTTTGATTCATCATGGCTCTAAAGTTTACATATAATAGACACAATCATAACTCATTATTCCTTCCCCTTTCAACTCATGTCAGATTATCAATTTAGAACTGTACAATGGAACTCCCATTTTCAAAGTGGGAAGAATTCATAGGACGGGTAGGACCCACAGAAGCAAAAGTTTATGCTTTTACCAGGGCATCGAGTGAGAAATGAATAGGCTTTTTTCTGCATCATGCTCTTGTTTCTGCATCACAAATGGAGAGATCATCATGTAATATGGTTTTAACACTTTTCTTACTTTTAGTATAAAAATGTTAGTTTGAAAGTTGTGAATAACTTGGGATCATGAATTCCTCCTTTTCCCTTTCTTTCTAACATAAGTAAATTGTGTAAGGTTGGAAACATTCATTAACTGTGAATTGTTACCAACCAAGCTAAGTGTTCCTTTTCTTTGGTTTCTTTTTTGTTTTAATTTGTGCTTTCATGGTTGTTACTTCAGAAGAGGCTACATTTTGTTTATCCTTTGTATTTTATTCTAATTTTTAAGTAACATGCATAATTCTCTTATTATTTATAAAGAAATAAAAAAACACATTTAGCATCTTGAAGGTTTTGTTTGCTCTCATAACACAAAATTTGATATTTTGACATTCCATTTTACATCTCAAAGATCTGATAGTGAGAGTGAGAAGAATAAACCATTATTGAAGGAGGAAGTGTAAAAATGAAGTAACTTGTGATGTTCTTTTCAGCACGGATTACTACAAGTGGTAGGTAGTGGTGTAGAAATCTGCATATATGATAGCGAAGTGAAGGCTAACTAGTTCCGGTTGCTACTTGGTACCATACATGATGCCAAATTTAACAATAATCTGAATAGAATAATGCTGTGAATACAATCTTATAATACACAAAGTCTTATTTTGTCTCATGTGAGTTTTATTAAGATATTTTTACAAACTCTTTCAATTAATGACGATATATTCAGAATGTTGAAAATATGAGATGGTAAATCTCACAACGCTGTGCTGAAAGTCCACAAGTCTATAGTTCTGTAACCACTCATATTCAGGTCCACATAATCGGATAAAAAGATAGCAAAAATCACAGATTCCTCTATCGTAAATAGATACTTAGCAATAGAATATTCCCTTTGAATTTTTTTTTCTTTCTTCCTTCTCAATTATAGGGACAATGGAAGGTTTGTTCTTGAGGAAATAAGGACACCCTCTCAAGAATTTTTGCGACCTCATAGGGAAGAAGGTGATGATTTTGATGATGCTGATGGTGGCAACCATGGAGAAGAAGAAGAGGATTATGAAGTTGTAGACATGAGAGAAGAAGATCAAGAAAAAGGAAACTCGTGTGTAAGCCACTTTGCAGATGAAATAAATAAATAAGGGAAAATTTCTATACTTTGTGTATTTATTGTTCTTCCTAATAGTGATATAGATTGCATCCTTATTTTTGTGATTTCGATCAATGGAAAGGAAAATCATAGTTGCCTTTCAACACCTAAAGCAAACAAATAGAAGAAGGATAAATGATGGATATAATTAGGGATATGATATTTTTATACGAGGTCAAATGAGTCACCATATTAAAAAATAATTAATAATAAACTTTAAGTAAAAAAAATCCTATAAATCAGGAGAACTTTCTTATAAATCTGGACAAGCTAAATCTTGGTCTTTTTGAATAATTCATTACCAAACACTACAAATAAATCTTCTACAAGGAGTAAGATACGTTTTTATCAGTTTTGTATACGGGTGACAAAGTGGACCGACCCGCCCCGCATCCTATTTAGGCTCGTAAAATGCGGGCTGGTTTTCATGACCCGCTCCACATGCGGATTGGCCCGCGGGCTTGCGAGCCGATCCATGTCTTTTTTTGGAACGTAGAGGAGGAGTGGAGGCAGTAGCGGTGTGTAGTAGCAGAGTGACAGTAGCGTGCGACAATTGCAAGCGAAGCCACACGAAGTCATAAGCGGAGCGAGCAACGCTACAAAGGAGCGTGCGTCGTGTGTTGTGTGCGTTTTTTGAAACAACATAACTACAAACAACATAACTGCGTTGTGTTTTGAGTGAAAACCTAATTTTCTTTCACTCAAAGTTGTCACTTATCCACTGGACAAAGTGAAAACCTAATTTTCTTTCACTCAAAGTTATCACACATTGGACCATTGCTGTCAAGTCAATTATTTTTTTTTTTTCGGGCCAGCGGGCCAGCTCGTCCCGCCCCGCTACTGACCCACGCAGGCTGCGGGTTTTGCGAGACGGGCTAATGCGGGTTAGTGGGTTGAAAACGTCAACCCGTCCTGTGTTTTTTTACCGCGGGTCGACTCAGGGTTTGTCCCACTTTGTCACTCCTAATTTTGTATCATACATTATCAATATAAGTAGTTATTTGATCACCGGAAAATCTTCTAAAAGTTTAATTCTCACCGAGCGCTAAGGAATTGAAAGGTTGAATTCTTAAAAAAGTAGAAAAAGCTGAAAAACAAAGGCACGAAGGAGGAACGTGTGGGAACATTACAAAAAGAGAAACAGATACCAACGACAATTATGACTATCAATTTCAGATAGTATCTATGTTTACTTTATCTATTAAGTAAGAATCACGTTCGTGTTTTTGTAATTAGTAGGTGTCCCAAAATCCGAAAATGAAATAAGACCATATATAAAATTGAGTGTAATGATTATAGGAAACAGTTTTACACTTACATGTATAAATGTATAAATTTGAATCATATAATCACAAATGAATGATGAACATTGAAAAAAATTATTTCATGTCGAATCATGTCATCGTCAATTAACTAATTATGATTATAAGTATATATAGTTGAGTTGTATAGTTCATATTGTTCTGAAAAGGATATGAGTATACAAATATGGTATGAGTGTGGTAACTTTATATATATATATATATATATATATATATATATATATATATATAAACTATTGCAGATTAAATTATACTTTTTTAGTATTTTATTTTATCTTCAGAATTTATTTTAGTTTGTATTTATTTTTTGAAAGAGTTGTTTTTCGCCCATTTATCTTTTAAATTTAGATCGGTTTAATTTTAAAAAAGTGACCATTTTCCATTTTTGAGACATAATTTTAGAACTTTCTTTTTAGGAATATGACACGTTAATAACTCCTCTTTTCTCAATATCTACATGAATTTTTTTAATGTAATTTTATTTTAACAATTTTTACTTCAGTATAAATATTTTATTTATTATATCGAAAATTACAAAATAAAAATCAATTTTAAAGAAAACAAATAATTAGTTACTAGTGGTTAAATTAAACACATTTTTAAAGACTAATTCTTTTATTTATTTCTAAATTAATTTTTATTATTATTAAATAATTTCTAAATTAATATTTAATTAACTACTAAAGTTTTAACTACCAGTTATTTATATTCTAAATTCTACAATTTTTTTTTTTAATTTTAGAAAAACAAAAAATTTACATTTCTTCAATTTATTAGAAGCATCATATATTACTGATATCATTTCCAGTTGGTTTGAATGTAAAAGATACGACACATGACACAGATTACATTACACATAAACACAGATTACATAAAAGATACCACATATATATTATATAATTATAAATTATATAAATTGATAATAAATATGAATTTATATATATTATATAATTATAAATTATATAAATTGATAATAAATATTTATAATACAAGCATGTTTTATTTTCTTTAGAAAAAAATAATTTTTATGATTAATTCAAAAAAAATTGTTTCTTATTTTTATCATAATAAAAATTTATATAATAAATTTAAGTTTGTAAAAAATTAATGTATTTATCCTTTCTAAAATTGTGTTAGAATTATGTTATAATTATCAAAAATTCAACAAATATTTTTTGAATTGGACACTTCACTGATACGTGTTCTACGAGTGTTGGTGTCCGATACGTGTCCGACACGGATAAGCCATTTAAGAGAAGTGTCGGAACCTCATAGAATACAGATCTCATTAGTTACTCGAAAAACTAACTTATATATTATTTTATTAATTAGAAATATTTGATAAAATTAATTAATAAATTAATTTATTAGATTAGAAATACTTAATTAAATAAATTAATAAAATAGTAAATAAATGTAAAACATATAATGGTATAATTCTATTATATAAATAAAATTTATATTTTATGGAAAAAAATATATTATTGTATAATTATAATTTAAAAAATTTAAACAAATTTTATTGTTTTTTTTAATATTTTAAATTATTTTTAAAGAAATCATATATGCTTTTTTATTTGGTTAAGTTATTTTATCTAATAAAGAGTTAATTTAATATTAAATTTTAATATATTTAAAAAAAACTATTGTTATTTTAAATTTTCTTTTCACAATATTTAGTTTGTGTAATTTTGACATAACATTATATAATAATATTGGTTGTTCGATTTGTAATATTAAATCTTTTCAAATTTGAGCTATATAAAAAAAATTAAAAAATAACTCAACAAATACTAAAAATAATATAATAATTAATAATCTCAATAAAATAAAGAAAAGGTAATACTAAATATAAAAAGAAATTAAAGATAATAAAGAAATTTATTAAAAATATAAGAGATAGAAGAAAATTAAATAAATTATAAACCAGAAGCTAACTTATGTAGCTAACTTATGTAGCTTGTAATTTATAAATTAAAAACTTTTAAAATAAATATTTGGGAGATAAATGAACTAGTCAAATAAATTACTAACTAGCTTATTACACTTTTAAAGTTAGGGATGACAATACAAGTTGGTCCACCCTACATAAATCGGTCCACATTTGGTCTGTAAAATGCAAGTCAGGTTGGTCCCACATAAGGATTGGCCCACGGGACTGCGAGCCAGCTTGCATAAATTTTTTTTTAAATTAATAAAAAATAATTTTTAAATAAACATTTTGAATAAAATTCTTTTTTTAGATGGTCTGACAATATTATTTTCACGACACATGCGTAATAGAATGTGAGTTGATGTTGATGAAAAACATATGGAGAGTGTAGAAAGAAATTTCAAGATTTTTAAGTTATGCAAGTCAGTCCACCCCCGCACTTAGCTCCCGCAAACTACGGGTTATGCAGGGTGGGCCTAAGCAGACCATGGATTGGAATGGACAGCTCGCTTTGCAATTTTTTCAACAAGTCGCGGACTAGCCCGTACAATCTGCCCTGCTTCCCTACCAAAAGTTAATCAAATTTACTTATCTTGTAAATTTGACTAGTTTTATTATGTCTAAACTTTCTCATTTAAATACACAAAACCTTATAACCTTGAGCATGTAGATTTGATGATTAACTAATTTTTTATTTTCCCTATTTAAAAAGAAGAGAAAATAATTTTGTGATTAGTGTTGTAACCTTAGTTTATTAGGGAATATCTTGGTAAGGAGAGTATTGGATTGTTTTCTATATGTTTTCCATTGACTCTCAAAATCCAGAACAATTGTTCAAAGCTGAAATGTTCAATCTTTTTTGTTTGCAAAGCATTTATGGTACATGTGACCTATCCACCATAAGATCAGGAATGTCAAAGAGTTTGGGTGTGTGTATGAGTCTTCATTACCATCAATGACAATTATGAATAAAATTGCCTACTCTATAAGTCTTTATTGATGAACGACTATTTATGAAACAATAAATGATAATCATATGGCCAACCCAAAGGTCGTCATCTAAGAGATTTATAAATACTTACTCTCTAGGAAGTACGATTTATCTTATCTCAAACTCTTAACTCTCATACTCTTAAAAACTTATCATCATCTTTGTGTTCCTACTAACATAAGCATCAAAGAGTCTTTTTTCAGGTGAACCTCCCCCTTGTTGGAGACCAACTTAAAGCTCTCCTGAGGAATATTCAGTCCATGTCAAGATACCCCCCGAGTTCATTCCCGGTAGTAACATTTTCTGCCTACAGTGGAGTCCTAGTAAAACATTTTCCGAAGATCACCATTAATAGCTTGGCATATGTCATCAACATGAAATCTTCACAAAACAACGTGAATAAACAACTTGAGGCTTTCCTTCGAAAGAACAAGGAGAACTTGCAGAAAACGTAAATACAAAACAAGATGGAGAAAGACATGGCATCTCTGAAGGAGCAATACAGGGCAGAGTTATAGGCAGTAAAAGACCAGATTGCCTGAAGGGATGAGGACCGCACCCAAGACGATCAGGACTTCACTGGACACACGACAAATCTCAACAAGGTTCCCCCAAGTACTCAACTTGTTGGGAAAGGACATCCTCCTACACCTATACGCGTAGGTCGTCTTGTAGAGGAACCCTGTTGAACACCACGCCAGGCCCAACATGACGGAAAGTCAAAGGTATGAGCATCAACCTTTTAAGGCGATGCCTAACCCGTTGCTCAACAAAATGATGAAGGCCAACCTAGAAGGCTTCCACCCCTTCACACCAGGGATCATGAAGACCCAGTTACCAAGAAAGTGGAAATGGCCCAGCATGGAGAAGTACGGTGGAACCTCGAATTCCAAGGCCCACGTTAAAGCATATATAACACAAGCAAACCTATTATCAGAGAACATGGTCGTGCACTGCGGGTTGTTCTCAACTACATGGTTGGGGATAGCCCTGGAATGATACTACTTGTTGCATTGAAACTCAGTTTATTCATTCAACACCCTATGCAGACTCTTCTTGTTCAGATTTGCCGATTGTAAACCAATAGTAGCAACCTCGACGTCTGTACATAATGTGGTACAAGGAGAAGGACAAGGCATGAGGCAGTACATGGCTAGGTTTACCTAAACAACCTTGAATATCCCAGACCTGCATCCGACAGTGGCCATGCACGCCCGAAAAGTTATTAGATACCTTATACTCCTAAATCACCAAAGGACATGGACCGACTGCGAGCCAAGATGACAAGGTACATCAACATCGAGGAGAATGTTGATGTCCGGAGAAAGGCCATGAAGGCACCAACCCCAACAATATTCTCAACCTTTAAAAGGAAGAGATCAAGGAAATTTAAAAGTTACACCCCCTCAATGCATGAAGGGAGGCAATACTCTAGGAGGCTTGTAATTTAGAGCTTGTCTGACTACCAACATGCCCCAAAAAATTCATTTGGGGATCCAACTAAGCATTGCAACTATCACCGAAATCACGATCATAGCACAGAGGATGCTTCAAGGCAAAAGACCTCCTAGAGGAACTGGTCAGATCAGGGGCCTTGAATCGTTTCATACACCAAACTGACAACAACTACGACATGAGATCACACCGAGGTCGTGGGCAAGGGTAGAGAGGAGGACGCGGTGGCAGAGCAAAGGTCTCATATCGGGCTGGAACCCCAGAGAGGAGTTGGGCTACCGTGAGCTAAAAAACCAAAGCATACCCGAGGTAAGCATTGACAGGGGTGACATCAACACCATAGCCAGTGGCTTTACGGGCGACAATCACACAAGTTTGACAAGGAAGAGACACCTCAGGAGTGTCAACTTGATCAACCTCTTACCGTCACGTTTCTTGCTACACATCCTTTTTAACAATGAGGATCGACCATTTGGGACCCTAAGCAGAATCCCGTGGTAATAACAGCCATTGTCGCAAACTGTAAGGTTAGAATCCTAATAGATCAGAGGAATTCAACCGACATATTGTTTTGGTTGATATTTAAAAACTCAGGTACTCAATAGCTCGTTCACTCTTTGCTCGATTATCACCTCAACCTTCAAGCTGAGGGGCTTGTGTACCTACTCGTCGTAAGGTCAGGAATGTCAAAGAACTCAGGTGACTATGTACATCCTCTAACTGAGCCTTCATTGCCATTAATGACAATTATGAATAAAACGACCTACTCAATGAGCCTTTACTAATGAGCGACTATTTATAAAGTAATAAATCACAATCACACGACCAAACCAAAGGTTGCCACCTAAGAGATCTATCAATACATACTCTACCGAAAGTACAATCTATCTTATCTCATACTCTTAACTCTCATATTGTTAAGAACTTATTATCATTTTTGTGCTCCTACTAACTTGAGTATCTGATAGTCTTTTTCAGATGGACCTCCCTCTTTTGTTGGAGACCAACTGAAAGCTCATTCTCTGAGGAATATCAATCCTTGTCGAGATACCCTCCGAATTCATTTTCGATAGGAACAATACCAATCAAAAGCCCCTAGAATTGTTATGTTCACAGCTACAACTGCATAAATCTAGTGCTTATCAGTTGAAACTTTGTCAACTGATGTTTTTGCATGTACTAAGTCACTTGTTTTGGTATCCCATGAGCCTACATCTAGCTCTATTCAGTTGAGGATCCTAAAGTTGGGTAAATAGTGTAGTAAAATAGGCTTTAAAACGAACAAAATTGGTTTCCCGAGGCGTGAGTAATCACTGTCCGTAAGGACTTATCCGCGATGTATTGCGCAAGTCCCCCAGGATACAACAGAAACTTCCAGGAGATTTCCGAGGATCAGAACTAGCAAGTTACTCTTTAAAAGAGTAATACCCAATGGAACCCAATATAAAACTTAAAATAAAATAAAGTAAGTGAGGAGAGAGAAAGTGGAAAAAAAAAGAAAGGAGAAAAGAAGTTTCACGGTGGGTGAAGAAGATGAAGAAAGTGAATGAGAGAGATGTGCATTTTGTAGAGGATGGAACCCCTCTTTATATAGAGAGAGAAATCAAAGATATTTTGTATCTCCATAACAAAAATAATTTGCTGTTACACCTCCAAAATAGAATTTTATTTGTTACTGCTTGACTAGGCAATGGGAGATTAAACTGTGTTTCTGTTAACAATCTCCCACATATTGCAAAAGATAAAACATAGAGATAAAAAATTTTTGGGTACATCTAAGATGTAATGCATCAAATATGGTATAGCAAGCTATATGAACCAGTCTTAGATTGATTAACGTAACACATAGTGTAGTTGGTATAGCAAGCTATATGAACCAAGACACTTAGTATGTGTTAGAGGTTTATCAATCACAATACACCCCCACATTACTTGTTGTTATCGCTGTGTTGCGCTACGAGGCCATGCGCGTGCCCGGTATTCATGAGTGCTATAGAGATCTTGCCAATATCTCATGCAAGCGGCCCCACTTGACACTCATATAGGTGATTTCATCAAGTGTATGCTGCAAATCACACACCACCACCCATAAGGGATATGAAAATCATTAAAACTTTGTAAATCGTTAAAACTCTTTTACCTCTGAATTTTAACCACAAAGTTTATCCTCTCGATAATGCAGTAAATAGCACTTTCACACACACACCATAGGAATGGACAAAATTGATTTTGAATAGTGCTAGCAGAACTAACAAGTGACTATTTTTTACCCATATGAACCTTATTCATGGGATCTCCAATCACAAAGGTTGGGTTTCCATCACTTGTTTGTTTACAAGTGGCTTAAGTCCCATTCCCCTCGATGTTTTTAAAATCATTTTTCTCCCTAGGGGTTTTGTCAGAGGATCTGCCAAATTCTGTTCTGACTTGACATAGTCAATAGAAATCGTTCCACTCTTTAACAGTTGTTTCACCAAATTATGTCTCAATTGTATATGTCTATTCTTTCCATTGTAACTTTTATTTTAGCTACAGCTATTGCCGATTGACAATCACAATGCATTGATACAGATGGGGTTGGTTTCATTCCTAAAGGAATGTTTGCTAAGAAGTTTTTCAACCACTCAGCTTCACTACCAGCCATTTCAAGAGCAACAAACTCAGATTTCATTGTTGATCTTGCAATAATAGTTTGCCTGGTTGACCTCCATGTAACTGCACCACCCCCAAGTGTAAATACATAACCACTAGTGGATTTTGTCTCATCTGAATCAGAGATCCAATTAGCATCATTGTACCCTTCTAGCACAGCGGGAAATCCACTATATTCAATGGCATAATCCATTGTACCTCTCAAGTATTTCATGAGTCTCGCAAGTGCATCCCAATGATCCTGACTAGGACATTGAGTGTATCTACTCAATCTACCTACTGCATAAGCAATATCTGGTCTAGAAAAGCTCATTAAATGCAATAAGCTCCCAATTATCTGGGCATACTGAGTTTGAGAAATAGATTCTCCTCTGTTCTTCTTTAATTTAGAGTTAGCATCATAAGGGGTACTCACTGACTTAAAGTCATAGTAACCAAACTTCTTTAGAAGTTTCTCAGTGTATTTTTCTTGGGATAATAATATACTATCTCCATTCCTTGTGATTTTAACTCCTAAAATCACACTTGCTTCACCCATGTCTTTCATCTCAAACTTAGATCCAAGAAACAATTTTGTTTTAAAAACTATATCATTGCATGTACCAAAAATTAGCATGTCATCCACATACAAACATATAATGACATATTCACCATTTTCAGATCTAGAATACACACATTTATCAGCATCATTGGTAGAAAAACCTTCACAAAGTAAAACATTATCAAGTTTTTCATGCCATTGTTTTGGTTCTTGTTTCAAACCATACAAAGATTTTAAAAGTTTGCATACTTTTTCCTTTTGACCTGGGACTACACAACCTTCAGATTGAGTCATATAAATTTCCTCTTCTAATTCACCATTCAGAAAAGTTGTTTTAACATCCATTTGGTGAATTACTAACTTATGGATAGATGTTAAGGCTAGCATACACGGATAGAGGAAATCCTAGTAACAGGTGCAAAAGTATCAAAGTAATCTATGTTATGTTTTTGAGTAAACCCTTTAGCTACTAATCTTGCCTTATATTTCTCTATGGATCCATTAGGATGGTACTTCTTCTTAAAGATCCACTTACAACCAATGGGTTTTGCTCCTTCAGGCAGATCTACTAAGGTCCACGTATTATTTTTCTTAATTGAATCAAGCTCAATTTTAATGGCCTTATCCCAATGTTTAGCATCAGGAGCACTAGTAGCTTCTACAAAACTTATTGGATCATTCTCAACTAGATAAGTATAAAAGTGATCTCCAAAAGATGTTTCCTTTCTCTGTCTTTTACTTCTTCTAACATCCTCACTCAAGGTATCACTAACACTATCTATAGGTTGTTCAAATGTACCACTACTCTTTAGCGGAAAGATGTGTTCAAAGAACTCAACGTTTTTTGTCTCTACTATAATGTTGCATTCAATTATATCACTATTAAGAACTAGAAACCTATAAGCAACACTATGTTCTGCATATCCTAAGAACATACAATCAGATGTTTTAGAGGAGCCTATTTTCCTTTTCTTAGGATCAGGTAACATTACTTTCGCTAAATACCCTCACACTCTTAGGTATTTCAAATTAGGTTGATAACCTTTCCACAACTCATCGGGTGTTTTACCAGTTTTCCTATGTGGTATCCTATTTTGCAAAAAACATGCAGTAAGCAAAGATTCACCCCATAAATTATCAGGAGCATTAGAACTAATAGGCATGGCATTCATCATTTCTTTAAGAGTCCTATTTTTCCTTTCAGCTACTCCATTAGACTCAGGTGAATATGGTGGGGTTACTTCATGAATAATACCTTCTTTTACACAATAGTCATTAAATAAAACATATTCACCAGTTGATTTTCTACTTTCGCTTTATAAGTTAAAAACATGTCAAAAGCTTCATCCTTATGTTTAATTAAATACACTTTGGTGTATCTAGAAAAATCATCTATAAAGGTTACAAAATAATTTTTACCACCTCTAGACATGGTTTGTTTTAAATCAGCAAGATCGGTATGAATTAAACCAAGAATTTCAGTTTGACGTTCTACAGAGTAACATGTTTTCTTCGTTATTTTAGATTCTACACATACATCACATTTACTACATTGTTTGTCATGCATGTTGATTAATCATAGTCGTTGCAATTTTATAACATACGAAGAATTCACATGTCCTAATCTAGCATGTCATATATCATACGAGTCAACAATATAAGCAGAAGATTTAGATTCATTCATAATTTCAAAAATATTTAATACAAAAAGGCCTTGATCACAATATCCCTTTCTCACAAAAACATTGTTCTTTGTCATAACAATCTTGTCAGATTCAAATGACACTTTAACCCCAACTTTGCTTAGTAATGTCATAGAGACCAAATTAACTCTAATTGATGGCACATGTAGCACATCATTCAAAGCTAGAATTTTACCAGATGTGAGCTTCAGAAGAACTTTTCCTTTTCCTAGGACAGGAGTTGTCCTGGAGTCACCGAGATATACATTTCAGGAGGTGAACACATTTCTGTTTGCACAGATGTGTCTGGTAGCCCCAGAGTCTACCACCCATTTGCTCACATTTGTCACAAGGTTTACTTGTGAAACGACTGCCACAATAGTATCTTCCCCTTCGCCTAGATTTGTCTTAGGAGGATAGTCGTTTTTGGCCCTATGTCTGCACTGAGGTGCATGATGACCTGACTTTCCACAGACAAAGCAATTGCCCTTTTTCTTGAAAGTGGGGTTAGTTTCACTGGGACGAGAGAATTTGTTATTAAATTTCTTTTTGTGATCAAATTTTTTCTCATACCTTTTTGGAGCTGGTTTGTCTTCTATCACGTTTGCTTTGGCAGACAAAGCTTTGGCCTTTGCAGCAGCGCACTCCTTCCTGTTTGTGTCTTTGATGATGATGCGGGTGATCAGATCTGATAGAGACATGTGTTTCTGTCTGTGCTTCAGTTGTTGTTTGTAATCCGTCCAAGATTGCGGGAGCTTTTCGATCAAGAGTTCGGACACGAATTCATCCGGCAAGGTTATGCTTTCAGTTTTGATATCTTCAATCATCTTGTGATATTTGTTTATTTGGATTTTGATGTCTTTGCCTTCGATCATCTCCCAACGGTAGTAGTTTGCAATTACGAACATTTGTCTGACGATGTCTTCGGCAGTATATTTGAGGATAAGAGAATCCCAAATATCTTTCGCATTCTTATAAGAAGCATAAACATCGAATAGATCGTTAGATAACACACTGAGTAAAGTGTGACGGCATACCTTATTCGCATGGATCCAGTCGTCAACTTGTTTCGCAGTCGTGATTGAGTCGAGTTTGGCAGTTGTAAGTGCATGAGCAACTTTGTACATGTTCAATAGGGTGGACACGTGTTCTTGCCAATGTCAGAAGTTCTGACCGGTGAAGACTTCAATTTTAGAGACGTCCGGAAATGGTTTTGCAAAAATGGTTTGCGTTGCGAAAACAACATTTGATGTTCCCAGAGCAGTGTTTTCGTTGTTGTTCGTATTTTCAGCCATAAGTCCTTATGATTGTAGTAAAATAGGCTTTAAAATGAACAAAATTGGTTTGCCGAGGCGTGAGTAATCACTGTCCGTAAGGACTTATCCGCAGTGTATTGCGCAAGTCCCCCAGGATACAACAGGAACTTTCCGGAGATTTTCGAGGATTAAAACTAGCAAGTTACTCTTTAAAAGAGTAATACCCAATGGAACCCAATATAAAACTTGAAATAGAATAAAGTAAGTGAGGAGAGAGAAAGTGGAAAAAAAAGAAAGGAGAAAAGATGAAGAGAGTGAATGAGAGAGATGTGCATTTTGGAGAGGATGGAACCCCTCTTTATATAGGGAGAGAAATCAAAGATATTTTGTATCTCCATAACAAAAATCAATTTGTTGTTACACCTCCAAAACAGAATTTTATTTGTTACTGCACGTTTGACTAGGCAATGGGAGATTAAACTGTTTTTCTGTTTTTATTTTGCAAAACCTAATTTTGTTTTACAATGATTAGTTACCATTTAGTTCAAAGCATGTATTAATACACAAACAAATGCATACACATAATATAGAGGACATTTATTGGCATACAAGTTGCAGAGATAGAAAGTGACTCACATAGGATTTTCTTTTTTCTGGCAAAAATTATGTCAATTAACTAATTTTTTAAGTTCCCGTTTTACCAATCACCAATTGCAAAAAAAAAACACGTCGTTCCTTCCTCATTATGGGACCTTACCTAGAATTACATTTCATTGACTCACACAATACATGATGCAATTGTTTTCCGGCACTGGCAAAAAGTAATAAAGTTCGATAACAATAGTAGTATTTGTTAGCACATTTAAGCTCGTGAAGGTACTGCCAATAAATTAATTATTGACTTGATTCTAAAATGTTGCAAGATACTCAACAAGATTGTATCTTTTGGGAAATAATCTATATCCTATAAAAACGAGATGATGAATGATTATTTTATCAGACTATACATATGTTCACTAATAGACTAATTAACTCAATAACTTGACAGTATTTCTTTATGGATTTTAATGAGTAGCCAAGTATATCCATAATTTGTGTATGTACAGTATACTCTTCATGCTACCATATTATAATTTATGCTGAATCTATTATACGCAAAATTGAAATTGCCAAATGAAGAGGTAGTGGATTTTTCTTTTTTTATAAGGTGTTCTCCCTCTGCATTCAGGTTTTGAAACTAGGTGATTGTGGTTGGAAAGGTGACTCCTAACAGCGAACCACATGGTCAACCAGCTTTTCTAACGTGTTCTAGATCCTACTACAAGTTTCCTCCCGGGTTAAATTTATTTATTGTTTATCCATAATAGCTTATAGTACTTCAAAAGTAAAATAGTATTTTTAGATGTGTTTCTCCATAAGTCCATGTAAGAGAGAAAAATAAGAAGAAAAAAAATTAACTTGCACATAAGTTAACAATAAAAATTTAGAAAATTTACATGAAAGAACTATACGAATTAACTTATGCATAAGTTCATTTTATCTTACAAAGAAGCTAATTTTAAGTTTTTTTTCTCTCCTAGAAGCTTATAACCAAACTAGTCCAAGTAGGCCCTAAATGGGGTTAGGCAGACTGCCTTCAGCATTTTAGAGTTCTTTTGTTGTGAGTATAATGGATTTTAAATGGGAAAACAATTCAGTCCTAGATCATTGAACAGACCCAACCCACAATGCATCCATTTGCTATCACATAAAACTGGTAAAAATCATCGATCAGAAAATAAATGCAGAGCAATGCTTTGATGACCCATCGATTAAGTATTTTCAACTTTCAAGTACTTCATCACATATTGTACTGAGATCATGAGAATAAGAGAGTAAAATTCAAGGGCATACCTCGAGAGCAAGCTTATCCTGCCTCTCTTGCCATCATCAATCACAAACCTCTACTGATATTGATATTGATAAACACTACGAACAAAAGTTAGCATCTCTATCTACAATAATTGAGTGGATTGTCAAAGCATATGGATGTATACTTTCTTTTATACTTTTACCAACAGTACACGAAGATGATGAACAACAATCTATTTTCTTGACAAGCGAGGTATATTGGAATTGAAGATTAACAAAGAGAAGAGCACAATAGTGAAAAACAATCGTTTTCTTGTATTAGTAGATACTGCCAACAGTAATACGAATGGCCCAAATCCATAGAATTTCAATAAATTAATCAAAGCAACGAAATCATTCAAAGCAATGAACATAGGATAAGGATTCACAAAGTTGCCTGTGCTATCGTAGCTGAGCATCGTATTTCTTTGAAAACAACGCCTGCTATAAGCAACTTTCCACAAGCATAGGTTTCAAAATAGAATCTAAGCTCGCTTCTGAAGCATATACAATATTGCGTCTGCAGAAAATGAGAGAGAGGGAGGAATTGGTTGAATCTCGAAGGCATAAACAGAATCTAAACTGAAAGATATAATTCAATTGCAGAATACAATAATTACAGTTACAGAGTTTACATTCCTCACTTGCCTACGCCGCAGTGGTGGTGAAGACTTCAAGTTCGGAGGTGTTCTCCTGATCAATGACGTCGAGAAAGACGGGATCAACGGTGACGTGGCTGTCGACGTGGACCTTGAAGTTGTGGTCCCACCACATGACCCTGGCGGCGCCAGCGATGTCAACGGCGGCGTCGAGGACCATCTCGCGGCGAGCGACGTCGTGGAGGAAGCGCGTGGCGTGGTTCGCTAGCTGGAGTGCGTGGAGGCGGGCGGGGAGGCGGAGGAGCTGGCAGGAGCGGGGTGGCTGGGAGCCGGCTTGGACCTGAGCCGAACCGAGGAGGGAACCCTCGTAGAAGATGGACATGGAGGTGGAGGAGTAGTGGATGGGAGCAATGTTGGGGTTGGTCACGTGGACGGTGAGTAGAACCTCTGCGTCCAGAAGAGGTAGGTTGAGTTTGAGGGAAGTGAAGTTTATGGATATGAGGTGGAACGTTGGGTCCTTCGGTTTGGCGGAGATTAGGGCGGTGGCTGCTACTGCAGATGCTGCACCGATTATCGCCGAACTCCAGCTCCATTTCACCTTTTTGCCCATTGCAATTCGTCCTGCGATTCTCTAGTCGACTAGGTCCGTGATGGATGAGGATACAGTGAAAACTAGATAGATATCAATATTTATAATCCGTATAAATTTAATACATTTATTTTAAGCTTTATACAATATTTCAGTTTACAAGCAAATTTTATGATGTAGAAAAGGTTACTAATTTTTGCATGTATAAAATGTGTTTCAGTATGTATATAGTTTTTATTTCAACCATCCAAAATATGATTTTACAATGTCATTCAATTATACACTACCTTTGAATATTATATCAATAATATCCTCCACTTAATTGACACAACTGCTAACTAAACACAAGAAAAGAGTTGGGCGGAAAGAGTAAATTGAAGTTACGTTAACAAATACAGTAGTGTTAAACTTTTTATGGTCTAATTTTTTTTTTTTTGGCATCTCGATTTTCTACTAACTAAAACGATTGTCCACCTTAACTTCCCCACTCCTCAATATTCAATTTGTCTTCCACCAGTAGCCATTACGTCTACCTTCGTTAATAATTATAATTTTATACTTATTCTATCGTTTAATGCTTTCAATTTATGTCGTTTCATAGCCTTGATGCTTAGGATCGAAACTACATAAGAAAAGAAATTATGCAAACGGCCCACCTTCCTAAAGATTAAGATTCAAACGAGGGCCACCAATCATGGAATCAAGGAGATGTGGAGGACCATTCCAAATATCCTTCACTCTTGACATTACATTCATACGCTAATTGCGGTCATACAATCTCCACTCCCTTTCATCACCATCTCACCCCGCTGCTAATGAATGGCAAATGCAAGTGATCATCACATGACATTTGAACGACCAGCATTATTGGGAAAAAAAATTGATGCTCGTCATGCTAAGTAGCATGAGGATATATAACTGACATGTAAAACATGAAACATTAAAGTAGTAATTCGTGATAATAGTACGATGGAATAAAAATAGTTAGTAGTGTGGTCATTTATTTTTGTGCAACTTGCTGCAACCAATACCAAAATAAGAACAAGCTCCGCTGAAATGTTCAATCCTGCACTTCTGGCTTCTTTGCAGTGCCTTTAATGTACCACCCTAGAGCCCCAAGAATTGTTATGGTGCCAGCTACAACTGCGTAATTCCGGTGTTTGTCGGTTGAAACTCTTTCGGCTGACGCTCCAGTGTGTCCCGAGACACTTGGTTTGGCATCAATTACTGAACCCCCTGAGCCTGCTTCTGGTTGAGGACCCTAAATCAGAGGATACAGTTACCATTAAGTTCAAAGCAAGACATCGGATAGACAAACAAATGCATACGCAACTGGAGAATGATTTCTTGCAAACGTTACAGAAACAGAGAGTCACAAATACACAGAAATGACAGGATATAAAGTAAAATCAACATTGTAGTTATTTGGTCTTTAAGATAGAGCCATGAGCGGGATAAAATATGCAATGGGCTTTCATATTAACATAAAAAAGGTATCTAACCCAAAAGTTAGTTGAAAAAAGAAAAGGTGTATAAATAATGTCGACAGGATTTCTTTATGGATGTTTATTGAGCAACCAAGGATATCATAATCTGTGTGTATACAGAATAATCTTCATGAAGATGCAACAAATTATGCTGATTCTACAGCAGACAACAATGAATTTTCCAAATAAAGGGGTGACAACTTTCTTTTTTTATAAAATGTGTTCAACATCCCAATTACAATTTCCGCAGGTTTATACAAATAACAGCTTAGCATTTGAATTTAAAAATAAAACAAAAAACAGATGGGGCATATATGCTGATTGGCTCTAGTATTTTTTGGGCAGGCGTAATAGCTTTCAAATATGTAAAAAAGTCAGCCCCACATTGCGCCTAATCCATCTATTTTCCACCAAATAAAAGCAGTAAGCATCCACATTCAGAAAATATACAGAGAAATATGGTTGATCCAGTGATTAAATGCTTTCAAGAAGTTCATCAAATATTGTACAGAAATCATAAAGTATAAAAGGGTATAACTTAAGACATACCTTGCGAGCAAGCTTCTCCAACTTCTCTTGCTCAGCTTTCTGAAAAATGAAAAACAAATAAACACCCAACATGTATGCTACTGTCAAGCACAAACCTCCACTGATGTAAGGAAACAGTAGAAACCAGAGGTAGCAACTTTCTCTACAGTAATAGATTGGATTGGCAAAAGAGATGGATCTAAACCTTCATATTTTTAATAACATGACGAAGATGTTGAATGGTAATCTATTTTCTAGGCATCTGCTAGAGTATAATTGAATATTAGCAGAGCACAAAAATGAACAGACAATTGTTTCCTTCTGTTAGAAGCTAGAGCCTGAGACCATATGAGTGATTCTAACAACACATTGGTAAGACTATCAATATAATTCAATAGACTAGTAAAGGCCAAAGCGATATCATTTAAAACAAACAAAAAATTTCAACGCATTTTAGAAAATAATGATTCAATGATGCATAAAGTTGTCTGTACTAACAGAACTGAACATATTTTTTATTAGCAATGCATGCTAGAAGCAAATTTTCCCAAGATCTGGCTTCAACGTGAATTCTAAAAATGTTTCAGAATCATATTGTGACTGCATAAAAACTCATCATACATGCTATGCAGCAACTGTCCCAATTACCAAAAGCTTAAGCTGTTGAGTGAAAGCAGATAAATAGTTTCAGATCACATATCCCTTCACACAAAAAGACCTCAGATCCTTAGGTATAGACAATGCAGAAACCCACCCTACCTTGTGCTTAGATTACCCACTTAATCACAAGGGCTCTGATTCCATATACCATGAACCAATTATTCAAAAAGCGTTAAGGCATTGAGCAAAATGACAGAAACGATTGCATCACAGTACAAGGGTAATATAACTCACTTCATGTCACACTAAACTTCCGGAACCCTAGAAAACCAAAGCAAACCTTAATTATACAAGGTATTCATATCTCTAGCATAAAGATATACCTCAATCCTAAAAAACACGGACACGGCAAGAAAAATGCGAAGGAAAAACTTCTGAACTCGCGAATGTGCTTGAATAGAACCACAATACACAAACTGTCCATCCATACATAGCACAATAATAGAAAACTTTGGAGGTTACCTTAAAGTAAGCATTTTCAGCAGCCCTTTCCTCCTCGCTGAGTACTTTTCCAGAACCACTGCTAAACAACCTTCTAGATCCGTACCTTGCAGCCACACGCGCAGCCATTGCAATTAGTTATATTTTCTTCTCTTCTGTAAATAAAACAAAAAATCATAAGCTCGACTTTAAATTAATTATGAACAAAGCCGCATTAAAATCAGAGCTTAATTCCACATATTACAAACATTTCCCAAAAATCTCAACAATTTCAGATTGTGTATATAACGAGGAGAAAGCCTAAAAGTGCTACACAAATCGCATCGGGTTTTCCAAGAAATGGTGCTATATTAAGTCTAGAACTTAAAATCTCTCGTTTTCGTGGTTTGGTTCAATGAACAAGTGATGCGAAAACGTGATTCTAGCTAGTTTAGAACATCGCATTTTTTCGAAAGTTCCTACACACCGATTCATGAGAGATACAAAATCCGATCTAAACTTGATTAGGAAAAATTTGTATAGAAAACATTAATCATGATAACAAAAATCGGAATAATTACCTGACTGGATTCAGTGTAGAGCGCAGAGAGGGTTCAGGAAGCAGAAACAATGTGAGTGGTGTTTGTTGTTGAAGCCCTTCCCTTGTAGTAGAGGGTTCATATACGGCACCGTTTGGAATTACTCTATTCCACCTTTACATTCGCACCAGGTATTCGGATTCCTTCCTTAAGATGATGTTTTTTTAATTAAAATAAATAAATAATTTCTAACTTTTTATTTTATTCAAACTCTATTTGGCAGAAATTGCAAACAAATATTTGGGAAATGTAATTTTCAAAAAGTAATATTTTAAAAAAATTAAAGCGTTTAGAATAACTTTTTCGTAAATACTTCTTACAAATAAGAACAATAAGTAACATAACTTAAATTTTTGTATTTTTCTAAAAACTATTTATGAAGAAATTCATGTAAACAATCTATTAAAAAATAAATTTAAAAAAAAATTAATTAAAGCAGTATATATAGATGATTTTAAAGAGTGCTTCTTATTTATGTTAATTACTTGAAATAGTAGTCATCTACATTATTTTGTTGTTCGAATTGAAGTCCATCTTACAGATATTATTCAGGGATTTATGTAGAGAGATAACCAGAATGGGGACTAAAAAATATATAGAGTTTATTTCGTTATTGTAATACAAAAAAATATCATTATATATTTTAAAAATATTAATTAATTAAATATTGATCTATAACAAATTTAGTATACTATATACACGTATATGATAAATTAAATAATATGTTTTAAACAAAATCACTGTCAAATATTACGTTACTGCAAATCTATGTGAATATAATATTTATTTTAATCATAAATTTAAGGGAAAAAACAATATTAATTACTTTAAAAACTCACTACATCAAATTAAATGATATGGTGAAAATAGTTATTGTTCTGAAAGTTATTTTTAACCTACTTTGATCTCTATATTTAGATTATTTATCTAAAACTTACGAGGGTGCATATATGAACCTGCATATTTGAGGATATAAAAAACCTATATCATCAAAAGATAATATTTATGCGGTGTTTAAATTTCAAGGTGTCAATCTATAATAAGCACGTCTAATTAGTAAAAAAAATACTACTGTTCTTTCAGTAAGTTGTAATTAAATCATTGTAACGTGAATGTTAATAAATTTATGGTTTAATTACTTTTTTATCCTTATATTTAGGATTAATATTAAAAAAAATTAGTAATTTTTAAAAAATTAATTTGGTCCCAAATTTTATTAAAAAATATGCAATTTTGTGATATTTTTTTTTCATATACACTATTTTCACTTTTATTTTCCTATCTAACACTATTTTTTTTTTCTGTCTAGCACCCTTTTATTTTTATTTCCCTATCTAACACCGTTTCAAAAGTAAAAAAAAATTAAAAATAATTAATAATTTTAATTTTGGATGCATTGCGACTTCTTCCAGTTAAAAAAAAATCGTTTTCTATAATTTCTTTGGAAGTTATTACTTTTAGTATTTTAAAAAAAAAATCCTAAAAACATAAAAGTCTCCTATGAAAATTATGTTAAATTAAAAAGAATTGATAATTTTAATTTTGAATGTATTAAAAAAATAAATGTATTGGTTGTAAAAAAAATATTTTTAATGTTTAAAATAGTTAGAAATATAATTATTGAAGAAAGAAAACAGTTTTTTACAAAATAAAAATAAAAAGTAATAAATTAAAAATGTTTAGTTTAAAATATTATAAATAAAATTAAGTTATTCATTGATATGTGTATGTAATAATAATAAAAATTAAGTGAATAAATTTATTATTAGGTTTAATAACAAAAATTATATATTAGTTAAAGATGGAAAAAAGAGAATATATGATACCATAAATATAATAACAATGAAAACATTACTAATTTAGAAAAGTGTAGATGTTGATTTGTCAATATGGTTGATGTAGGTATTATCCTCAAAGATCATAATCATTCACATTATTGTGTTGTATGATTTTAGGAAAAACAATAATAAAGGAGTGATGTAACCATTCACATTATTGTGTTGTCGGACCCGAGGGAAGAACCTATGGAGAGTGATGTGAGAATGCATGTTATTGTGTTGTACAACCTAAGGAAAAAATAATTATGGAGGAGTGATGTGACGATGCACATTATTATTTTCTTGTGACCTAAGGAGAAATAATTGTGGATGAGTGATGCGACAATGCACATTATTTTTCAATTTTTTCACATTTTTAAGCATTAAGTGTAACATTTACATTAGTTTTGTTTTTTTTTTTAGGATTTTGCATTTAGGGTAGACACTTTAATATTATTTTTGTGTCCACTACTAATTAATACTAATTGACTTTGTTTTTTTTTTATAATTATGTCATGTTTTTTAACTTTAACATGATTACATCATCGATAATAATAAAAATAAATACTAATTTATGTTTATAGATTCAACTTTTATGTTGTTGTAGGGTTTAATTTTTTATTTTCTTCATTTAAAAGAAATAAACTAAACATTTTTAATTTATTACTCTTTTTTTTTATTTTGTAAAAACTCATTTATCTATTCATTAATAACTATTTTAAACAATAAAAATATTTATTTTTTTAATGCATTCAATTTTTTTAATTTTTTTTTTTACTTTTAAAATTGTGTCAGATAGGGAAATAAAAATAAAATGGGGGTTAGATAGGGAAATAAAAACAAAAGGGTGCTAGATGGGGAAATAAAAATGTAAATAGTGCTATATGAGGAATTGAGTCCAATTTGGTCCCTTTTAAATTAGTATGGATGGCGTTAAGTGGTGATTACATGACACACTATATGACACAGTTGTGCATACATGAATTTCACGTATTATGCACATTTATAATTAATTATTAATTATATTTATTTTTAACTTTTGAATATTATTTCTTCTCTGCATAAATCCTAATTTCAATCTCATAAGCAAAATCACGGGTGCAACTTCAATTTCTCACATTTTTTTGTCTTTTGGTTTGTCAAACAATATGATGTTGATGTTGAAGGCCCATTTATTTTTGACGCTTTGGGCTTTGGAGACGAATTTGGAGAAGAGGTCGGAGTATGTCCACGGAACGAGTGTGGGTGGCGAGGCGGAGGGTGTAGCGGAGAGAGTTGCAGAATTAAGGGCAGTTAGGGTTTAGCGATAGGGAATTGGAGGGGAGGTTTTGGGAGAGCAAGTAGTGGACTAGCTCTTTCACCAGATTTGGAAGCTTTTGTTGTTGTTGTTCTTCCTCCATTGTTATACTTCTTCACCAACAAACTTTTTTTTTTGTTAATTTTCTTGATGGAGTGTGGATTGAGGGCAAAATAGGATTGCTTTTTTTTTTTTTATTTGTTATGGGCGGGGAAGTGAAACACAAACGTAAATGCAAAAATGCTTTTGGCGTGAGGCTCTTTATTTGTTGGAAAGACCGAATTGCAATAGTACCCACTATGGATTGGAACTCAACAACACTCTCTTAAGTAATGATACCAACTGCGGAATTGAAAATCTCCAATTCAATTTCCTTTTCACATCAATTTTTTCCCCTCTTTTTCTTTAGTGGGTGGATCCTTGTGTCTTCCTTAACAAATTTTTCTCAGATTCATCAATTAGCTAGTTTTCACCTTTTCTCTTGTATTTAACACGACTAGAAATAAAATTTGGGATGCAATTTTGATTGGTTAAGATATAAAGCTCTTTCTTTTTCTTTTTTTTGCGGTTTGGTTAGTGGTTGTTATGTATGAAATTAATTCAATTAAAGAGTTTAATTTAATTGGAATCATAATCAAGAAAGGTGTTATTACACCTGTAAATAAAACTTTCACTCTCTATGCCACGTAACCTATCACGTCTTCACTAATTAACGACGTTCATGCCAATTTAACAAAAGAGACCAAATTGCATATTTTTTTAACAAAACTTGGGACCAAATTGATTTTTTTAAAACCACTGTAAAAAATTGAATATTGATCCTAAATGCAAGGACACAAAAGGTAATTAAACCTAAATTTATCTGATTGCAAATGAAACTAATTATAAAATTTAAAATATTAATAATAAAATGAAAAAAAATGTAATCTCTAGCCTCCTATTCATTATCCTCATAATCTACCTTGTTTCGTCTATCAATTATGTGCAAAATGTGTTAAGACATCAGACTGAATAAATTATTAGATCACCTACCCTCAACTAGCGTTTAGTAGGTATAATTTTCATATCTACTTATATGCTTATGCTTAAAAGCATGTGAGGCACTCAGAGCAGTGGAAAGAGAGGTTGTGCAATAGTTTTCATCGATTTTTTTCTTATCTTTGAGTTATCCTTTATACTAATGTATACAAAGCTCGTTCATGTAAGTTGGTGGGTCGACATAGAGAATGTTGAGGAGCTCACTTGGTTCCTTACCCACTAGGAGATGCATCGACACCATTAGATGGAGACCAGGAATGTTGAGGGACATTTTTGTCAAGGGAGCCATGTATTGTCAGAGCGGTTCGACCGTCCCTTGTATAACATTGTGGAGGGAGGCCAACTTTACGAACATGAGTTTGTTATATGCAAACCAAGCTAAGAACTTTGCATAAAATGTTCAAAAATAATTTATCTAATTTATGGTTAAGGAATAGTACCATTTGAGAGTTGATCCCTTAAGGCTAACTAGGAAAAGCCCGCCAAATCTTTGGAGAATAGGTTGACCTGGGTCATGTATGGTTTTACATGTACCTTTATTTTGATGATCTATCATAGTTCTCTATAGTAGGGCACTCTCATTTGTGAGGATACAAGATGCTCATGATTTCTAGGGTGAAAGTATGAAAACCACAAAGATTGTCTCCCATTGCTTCGTCCAATCAAGCGTTGAAATAATCTTGAAAGATTGTTGTGACTCACATGTCTTCCCTTGAACATACAACGTTTTAAAGTGAAAATTGTATTCAAATAATCAACTAAAATAATCTAAAGAAAAATTAATTAATTATATTATTGATACTAATTGTTTTTAAGAAGATGTTGATGTTAAAAATGTTAGAGTGACGTACTTCCTTCCTAATGGCACATTTTAATTTAATAAACATTTATTTGATAGAGTTTACTTTAATATACTTTATATTAACAAATGGAAGAAAAGAAAAAATTTCTTTTAAATGATTTTTTTTTCATTTTTTGAATAATTATTTGGAAACATGAACGAGTCGATAAATACTTTATCTACTAGACTAGATTACCACTACAAGAAAAAAAAGGTTTTAACGGAGGTTATTTAGCAGAAATTGATATAGTCCTAAGAATTGATTTAATTAATAAATGTTTTTTTAACCTCCGTTAAATTTCAAAGGTTTATTTTGAAATCTCAACAAAATAACGAAGGTTTTTTTAACCTTCGTTAAATTCCGAAGGTTTATTTTAAAATCTTAGTAGAATAACTAGGATTTTTTTAACCTTCGTTAAATTTCAAAGGTTTATTCTAAAATCTCAGCAAAATAACAGAGGTTTTTTTAACCTTCGTTAAATTTCAAAGGTTTTTTTTAAAACCTCAGCAAAATAACGGAGTTTTTTTTAACTTTCGTTAAATTTTATAGATTTATTGTAGAACCTCAATAACTTAAGATTTCCAAACTTCAATAAATAAATATAATTAAATCTATTTATAAATAAATAATTAAAAACTACATAATTTTAATATATTTTATAACTAAATTCTTTAAAATTTGGAAAGTGTAACTTTACATTACAAATAAGTTTTCTAAAGTTTCAAAAATTTATTTTAAAAACTCAGCAAAATAACCTTGGATAAAGTTAATTTCTCGTTGCAATATGTTCTTGCAATCTTTAGCCAAGAAAACATATGGCTTTGAAGCCCACATATGATATATAATGCAATTATTTGGGATATATAAAACAGTGATAAACATCAGTTGTTATCATGTTAGGTAACAGTGGTTTGTGACCCAAGTTGGGGGCAATAAGGTGATGAAAGAAGCAATATTGAAGTAAGAAGAAGATAATGTCTTCTTTAGTGTTTCTTCTCCTTAGAGATAATATACATAAGTGTGGCTGAATTGTGATTCCTTGTTAGGACTGTCATTGATGGTCATTGAGTCTGTCAGAGAGTAGTGTGTCTATGGTAGAAGAGAAAAGTCAGGATGATTGTTAGAGATGGTGGAAAATGGGGTTGAAGGTTATTTCAAACGGCAAGTCATTTTACGAAAATTTTGAAGCTCATGGTATTTTGTTCTTAAACCCATGGTGTTTTACGGAGGTTTTGAAATCCATGGTATTTTATGGAGGTTTTGAAACTTATGGTATTTTACGGAGGTTATTAAACCCACGATATTTAACAAGGGTTCTGAAAGGCTTTTCCTGATATTTAAAAAACTCTGGAAAAAACATTCTACAGTGATGGTTTAGCAGGAGAAACTGAAACACTGGGTAAATGACTTAATAGAGATTTTAATCCTAGATAATGTAAAAATAAACCCCATTAAAACTATTTTTTCTTGTAGTGTACCCAACTATTTAATTTAAAATGCAAATTTACAAATGAAATTTAATTGGATTAGATTGATTTATTTACTCACCTTAATGATCATAGTGATCTTTTTCATGATGTTTTATATTGTCCCGTTAAAGTGAAAAGTCTTAACTATTTTATGATTACAAAATATTGATAAATTTTACTACCAATAACAAATAAAAAAATATGTTTAAATATTTTTATATAAATTATATTTTTATTTTATAAATAAAAGTACATTTTTAAGGGAATTCTTTATTATTTTGGTTTTAAAATAATTAAAATAGTTTTACTAAAAATTAAAATAAATTATAATATTAAATGCAAAGATAATCAGAAATATTATTAACATATTGAAAAGAAAAAATAAAATGTGATAATTAGTTATGAAGTCAAACATTACTGTGATTAACTCACCAAATAAGTTTATTTTCTTAAATACTTTTTATCTATGCAATATATATAAGCAATACTTTTTTTGCTTATACAATTTATTGAAAATTCAGATGTAATTACATAACAGTTGCTAACAATTACAATTTATCAAAATGTTCCTTTTATACTTCTCATAACTTCTATCATTTTCTTCTTACTCGTCTCATTTATGTTATTCTCCCATTTCTTCTTCTCATATATAGTTACTTACTGTTATTCTCCCATTCTCAATTGTTCCTATTTTCTTTATCACGTTTTGACTTCACTGTGTACTATAATAATTTACCTAACAAAAGCGTAAGTTTTCATGTAGAAGCTTCTCATTTGAATATATTTTTATTGGACAATTCAAATTTCATTTTCTTTTTGTAAATTAATTTCTTGCTTTTTAAAATCGTTAAATTGGATCATTGCAGAATTAATATAAAGTAATTTTTTCATTATAAGTTTTTATTATGATCGCATAAAATGACTAGACAATATGGTTATTGTCAGGTACATAGGAAAATTCCCATAGCAGCAGAAAAAAGAGAAAAGAATAGGCAATGATAAAAGCAGACATAAGTTAATGTGGCATTACTTTCCCCATGGTGATGATTATTGTTTCTATGATCAAGAGCAGAACCTGCAGCAGCAGCACCATATAAAGGGACTGTTCTGCCATCTTCTGGGTGTGGTAAATTGCCATGCTCACCATTACTACCACCGTGTATTCCCATGCTGCTTGCATGACCAGATCCATGGCCTCCACCACCACCACGTCTATTAACTGATGCTACAATATTTGTTGAACTTGTTACAAATGGAGTATCTGATAAACCCTAATCTTAAAAATATATATGTTTTTAATGTAGATTGTTAATTAGGTAGTGAATGATGGTTAAGTTATGTTATTGCATTGTATGCATGTATTCTAGATATATTAAGAAGCAAATTTTAAGTTTAATTCAATTTTCAGTAACAATTGAGTAATAAAGATGAATAAATTGTTTTTTATTTAAATAAATTTTAAATAACTTTCATATCATATTAAAAAATAATTTTAAATTTAATTTAATCTAATAAATTTATTTTATAAGATGAGATTTGTATTTATCTATATATTAAATATTTTTACATTTTAAGATCTCCAATAAATTATTAAACAATGATTAACTATGTCCAACCACGATTAAGTGAATTAGAAAGATAAAAAAAAAATTAGGGTCTAACGCATAGATACATGGCTGATAAAAGAATTTTTTTTTTTTTTTGTCTAAACAAGAAATTGAAGTAATTTGTCATGAAACCCGAAAAATTAGATTACTATTTAAAAATGTTTTATAAAGTTAAAATAGGGCTTCAATCAAACAAATTAAAACATCAAATCATTAATGAAGTTAATTAACAACGAAGGCACAACGTAATAACCCTTAAACGGAAGAACTTTTTTTTATTATTAAAAGCAGAAAATTAGTTGCTTTGTTTTCAAGTTGAGAATAAAGAAAAAAAAGTAAGAATTATGTGTTGCTTGCACAGAAATAGTTTCTCGAAAACAAGAATAATTCCAAACTAAATTACTTAACAAATAAAAAAATAAGAAATACTTAAGTGAGAATTAAACTTTAGATAATGTATATATTACCAAAAAAAATCTCACTAAGAACATATTTATTTTTCAATTGAAATATCAATTGGTCTAAATTTTCCAATTAAAAAAGCAAGCATGCTAAGTCGATCTTAGGAACGTATTTAAAATTAAGTTTAGTCAATATATTTTTTCTTGATAACAAATGAATGAATAGAAATAAATTATTTAAAAAATAACCAATCCCTATAAAAAAAAAGGAACATTTATACATTACATAAAACTAACATTTCATCATACCGAAATACTCAAAAAGATAGTGAACTACCCAATAAGGAAGAACACCCAAAACATATGAGAAATTACAAAAACTGCATAAACACTATGATATTAGAAGGAATGATGAGAAGGAAAATACCTATATTAGAAGAGTTTATTTGCTGTTCTGAATTGACGGGAAGAAGAAGATGATGAAGCAGCATCAGCAGGTAGAATAACTTCACATGCTTCCAAATGTGTTCCATTACTTGCAAGCTCTGCTTTCAATTGGTTTTGATATCAACATTACATTAACTTATATTATATATGCCTGCGTGTTTCTTCCATTACTGATTCTTTCTTTTAATTCAAGCAACTTATACTATAACACACACATAGTACATATATATATATATACATATATATATATATATATATAAAGTTGTTTAAAAAACAGATAATCTCAAATGCAGAAACATGAAATCTGAACTCATTGGTAATGGAATACTTCTTGATAATGAAAAGAAGAAAACATTTAGAGATTTAGAAGTAGGATTTGGAATTATGTTTTTCTGTTACAGTTTTGAACCAAATTATTATTGAAGTTAGCTCATACTATATATTTGAGTCTGAGTAAAAAAATAATATTAAACGACAACATATAAAAAAAATCGTAAATTTATTACATTAACATTTGTATACATTAAATAAAAAATATAAAACAATTCATAAATTTATCGTATTAAAATTTTGGAAAAAAAATTGTAATTTTATTATATTTAAATTTTTATACATTAAATAAAAAGATTTAAATAACAATATATAAAAAAGAATATTCATAAATTTATTGTATTAAAATTTTGGATTAAAAGTGATATTATAGTCTCTTGAGTTGTTAAGAGTTTATTGTTATCAATCTCAAATTGACTCCAAAGTAGAACTTATTTGTGATAAAATGCTTCCTCTACAAAAATGACAAAAATAATTTTTAAAAGATTTTATACTTAAAATAAATAAAAAAGTATAATTTAGGCTTCTCTCTATAAAAATTTATTAAAGGAAAGATTAAGGATTATCATCAAACTTCAATTTAACTGAAACACTAAAAAAAAAAAAACTACGTAAGCAGTAACCATTTTAATATGTCAATTATTAAAAATTGTCTTAATTTTTTATAATACGATATTTTTATAACTCTCACAAATTATATTAAAAAAATGGTATTTACAACTGTCATTTTATAAATAGACTATATTTTCGTGAATTCTGAAAATTTATTTCCCAAAAAGAATTTATGATTTCAAAACCTTTGAAACTCTATTTCTTTTTTAAACCCTCTCTCTTTGACCACCAACCTTTTCTTACTACACTCCTAAACTATGGGTTAGAAAATGGTGATGACACGATTGAAGAAATACAATCAGGGATAGATTCTGAGGGAACAAGTAATTTGTTAACACTTATAGGTCCTATTTGAGATTCTGCAGGATATAAGACTTTTGATGTTGTTAACATGACTAGACATGCTAATATCTATTGATTATGCACGAGATGTTTGACTTATAATAAACTTCTAGCTATTACCTAGGATAAAATTTCACTGTGTAATGGTTTGATAAATTTTTAAATATCACACAAAATTTACAATTTTATAACAAGTGTAATAAAAGCCTAAAATATAGGGAAAAACCTAAAAAAAAAATATTAGTAAATGATTGATTTTTTGAAATTTTAGACCATCAATTCCCTTTAAGCAGCTTACCTCATTTCGAGCAACTTTTATTTTAACGCGTCTCAATCCAAGTTCTCTATCAAAAGTTATAACTATTTCAACTTTTTTCCTACTAAATTTTGGCAACTCAAAATATATCACTATTTTATGTAATGTGAGAACTCCTCTATCTGGTTTACACTAAAAGAAATTTTAACTATTTTTAATGAATTTTACAAAATCAGTTGAATAGTGCGAACTGATGAAACACAATCTGTTCAACGTGATTTACTTTTAGTATTCAATTCTTCATTAGAATTTGCTTACTTTGAATGTATGGACCGAATGATTTCTTTGCCTTTAAGGATGAAAATTTTTCTATTAGTTTGGTTGTATTAATGTTGCAATTTTGTTCTCATTTAGTTTCAATTCTTCTAGTTATAGTTTTACCTTTCCCGTTGTGTAGTTTACAATTTCAAGCAGTGCACTACATTACATTCTTTAATTTCTTTTATTGTTTTGAGATTTGTTTTCGTTGCTTTTCAACTCAGTCATTTCCAATTTCCAATTTAGTTTTTTTGTTTTTGATATTAAAATCTAATCACAACCTAACTGATTTTCAATCATTTTACATCTTCACTACATTATTTATGTTTTTCCATTCCCTGCATTTTACACTTTCACTGCATTATTTATGTTTTTCCATTCATTTCCCCTTTATAATTCTGCATTCATACTTCTCATTCTAGACTCTAACTTTACATTTTATTTATCTTCCTTTTCAGGTATAGTTTACTTTTCCAATTTTAGTATGATGTTGCTTTTTATAATTATGCATTTACACTCTGTTCTCTTGCATTTTCTAATTTGTTCAAAAAGGACATCAAAATCTAAAAACTAGGAAAGATTCTTACATGTTGATGTTGTCAAGAACGAATAAAGTAGCAAAATAGGGGAGTGCCTCATACTTCAACAAATTTTGGACCCAATATTCAAATCCCCTCTTGTGCCTGTCTCGCAAGTCAAACAAAAATGAGTCACTAGTTTTATAAGGCAATATGATAGCTAGTCAATTCATAGTTAATTTTTAATTGGATAGTTTGGAATTGGGTCCAAGAACATGAGGGGGAAAACTACAAAGTTTGTTGCAGTAGTTCTTAAAGGGAGATGTGTTAAATCTACTCTTTATTGTAGCTGCCACAATTGCATATACAAATGGTATTCAAACAATCAATTCATATTGATTATTAATTACAATTTCAACAAACCATGAATTGAGTAAGTGTCATATTTTAGTAATTTTTCATATTAAAAGACAAACACTTATGCATATTTTGTGATTATAATATGAATAAAAACAATTTATTCCCAAATCTGTGTTAGTTTCAGGATTCTAGGGGAAAATGAAGATGAAAGGGCTAAAGGAGAATATACAAGATGAAAAGGAAAAGTTAGAATGCTTAAAAGTTGCCCAAACTCACCTAAGCTAGATCACTCCAGATGAAATCTCCCAAGCAAGATCACTCCAGAGAAGTTGGGCTTTTTCTCGTCCAACTCGCCCAAGCGACCCCAAACTCGCCCAAGCGAGAAGTCACTTAGTCCAAGCCCAACTAGGTTATGAGGCGTGAGGCATAACTCTAGACATTATTGAGAGAATAGAAGGTAATAGAAAACCCTAGAGGAGGTAGCCGCCAAGGAGAAACATCCTGGATCTTCTTTTCTTGCTTTCCATGCTTGTAATGACCAACATGAGTGACTAATTCCATCCTTTCGGGTTAGGAGTAATGTGTTCAAACTCTTATGTATTGATGTTATATTTAAACATAATATTATGTTCTTGGTTGATGATTGATATTGTCATTTTATTCCTAACATATTTGAATGTTAGGAATAAATTTGAAATGTTAATTACTATCAACATCTGCTCGTAACAATAGGAGTTTGTATAAATATGCGAAGAATCAATATAAATTGATTTTATATGGACATCAATATCAATCAACAATAGAATATTATTATGTTTTTCAAAATACAAAAAAAGTGAGAAGGATGATCCTCAATCCCAATTTTTCCAATTGAATCAAACAACTCTTTAATTTGCTTTATTTAATTCTTGCAATTTCATACACAACAAACTTTATAATATTGTTTTCTATTTAATAAATATTATACTTGAAAATTCAATTATTCCTTGTGGGTTCGATATCTATTCTTAGAAACAAATTTATTACTTTTGACACGGTACACTTGCTGTAAAATAGTCATCAAACTACTATTTATAAAATTTAATAAAATAGTTATATCTTCCCAGATATTTTGTGTATGAAGGTAGATATATCTTACAGTAAAAGTATATATACCATTGTTTGTAATGATATAATGTTTAAATTTAAGCGATATATTTTACATATAGATGTGAACTTTGATACTTTCACATGGAATGAATGTGTTTTCTTATTATAAGTTTGTGTATTATTTAATTATTTTATTAGTAATTATTAAAACATGTTTTTTTAAATTATGAATTTTTTTTAATTAAATATTATAATATATAATATTCGAATTACGATAGTTACAACTAAAATATTATATTTCATAATTTATTATAATAATGACCAATACAAATGTCATATTATAACGTCAATAATAATATTGAAATCATTTTATTAATTAAAATAATTATAATATTTAACCAACATAAATTACATACTTAAAAATATCACTTTAATAATTAATATTTTGGTTGCTAATTTTATATGCACTAATATTTTATATTTTAAATTGTGTTTTTACCTGTTTATAAATATTTTACAAACCTTCTTATAAATAATCAAAATTCAATATAACTAAATATTAATGATCTTCCATATATTATGTAGGAAATAGTAGTATAGAAAGTAAAGGTAAATCATATTACAAAATTCAAAGTATTGTAAACAAATTAAAAGAATCAAATATATTACAAAAGTGATCACAAAAAGTCAAATTTATTATGCTTATAGGAATAACGACCTCAGGCTAAGAATGTTAACTCTTTGGCAAATGATTGGTGATTAAGTTGAAGTATAAATTGGTAGAGCATAATAAATCTTGAACGAAAACTTACCATTAGAATGTCAAATTCTTTATAGTTACAGCCTCACACCTAAAGAAATAGAAAACTAAATAATGCAACCATAAAGTCAATTAACTAGGCTTTTTTTATGATTACCAAGTTTAAAGCATTTTTATTGCAGTGATACTACGTTGATTGGGAATTATAGCAAGATAATTACTCAAAGAAGGTAATATATATATATATATATATATATATATATATATTCGGAATCATATCCTATTCATTAAGGTCAACAAATAAAAATTGTTAAAAAGGTACTGGTAGCCTAAAACCGAGAGGTATAGGCCGAGAACTACATGTCCAATAAATTAGAACCGAAAGGTCTGGACCGAAACCTGAAAGGATAATAAAAATCATAATAAAGCTCAATTTAAATAAGGAACTTGCACAAGGGGGTGTAAAAGTAATAAAAAGGTGTGATAAGAAAGTCCAAAAATACTGTAGAAGGCCCATCAACGAAACTCTATAAATAGGAGGTTAGCACAAGAAAAAGGTAAGAGTGATTTTATCTGAAAAACCATTACATTGTTTCTGACTTTGGCATCGGAGCGACTTGCAGGTACATCCCCCCACCTGTGATGAATACCAACCGAGAGGAGTAGCCGAGTGGTGCAGCCGAGAAGAACAGCCGAGATGAATAGCCGAGAGAAGCAGCCGAGAGGAACAACCGCGAGCCTAGCCCAGTTGAGAGTCCAGCCCAAGAAGTAATCCAGCCCAATAGAAACCCGAGAGTATAGCCCGAAATCAGAAGATTTGTGTAAAAGGCCATCTTGTTTTAGTTCGAGTGTTCTTGGTCCCTTTTTGTAAGAACATTTTGGCGCCCACCGTGGGGCCGAGAACTAGTTAGAAGGAAAGGTAGGAGACAAGATGGATCAGAGAGAAGGACAAGACGAAGAGCAAGTAGATAACGTCAGTATGCCAATGACAATGTTGGTGCAGCTGCAAAAAGAGTTCGAGACGTTAAAAAAGAGTAATGAAGAAGAGCTGAGTATGTTAAGAGCCGAAAATGCACGCATGAGGAGAAAACTACAAGAGGAGACAGTTTTGAATGCATCATTTGAAACTGTTCAGCCAAGAACACAAGTCAATGAGAGGATTTATCATAATGAAAGTTCCCAAACGAAAAGAAGATTCCTTGGAGATTCTGAAGTTTTTGCAGGAACATCTTCAAGAAAACATCCCTTCTGTGATGTTATAGTTGATACTCCATTGCCTGACAATTGGAGAAGTTTAACTATTGACAAGTATGACGGAAGCACAGACCCTGATGAACATGTTGCGGTATACACCACGCAGATCAGTCTATATACGTGGAACGATGCTATTATGTGCAGAGTGTTCCCTACAACCTTAAAAGGGACAGCGTTAAGTTGGTTCACACGCCTTCCGCCATTGAGCATAGATTGTTTTGATACATTGGTGGAAAAGTTTGGAGCTCAGTTCGCAACTAGTCGTCCTCATTGTTTAACTTCAATTGCTTTGGTGAATATAAGGCAAGAAAAGGGAGAGTCGTTAAGAATGTTCATGGAACGCTTTGGGAAGGTTGCCCTGGGAATTCGAAACCTCAGCCCAGAGGTTACCATGCATCATATGATAACATCATTAAAGCCGGGACCGTTTGCTGATAGTCTCTGCAAGAAACCTGCGACTAGTTTAGATGAGCTAAGACAACGAGCGTCAAAGTTCATGCAAATGGAAGAACTGAGAGAGTTCCGGAACCAGGCAAGGATGGATGGAGGTGAAAAAAAGGTGATAGAAAAAGAAAGTGGACCTATGGCTAGAAGAGCCAGGGAAGAATTCAGAAGCCGAAAGTTCCAGCAATACACACCCTTAAATACAAACAGAACAAGAGTCTTAGAAGAAGCCATGGCGGCAGAGATAATACCACCAACTAGAAAAGTGCGAACACCGGAAAGGGCCGACCACACCAAACATTGTGAATATCATAAAAATCACGGCCACCATACAGAGGAGTGTGTCGGGTTGAAAGATAGAATAGAAGAATTGATTCAGGCTGGGCAGTTGAAGCGTTTTGTTCAAGGAGGAAATGTTAGACTGAGGACCAGTCCGGAGAGAAGATTGAAAGGAATTGAAACAGGGGGAAGAAGGGCAGACAGATTTGAAAGAGAAAAAAGAATAGAAAAAAGAGATGATAGAAGAGGTGGAAGATCAGAAGGAAGAAATGACAGGGTTTATCAAAACACACAATCAGTAAGGAGAAGTAGGGAACGAAGCTTGGGGAGACCTGTCAGGGGGTTTATAAACACTATTTCAGGTGGTTTCTCTGGAAAAGAATCATCATCAGCAAGGAAACAACATTGGAGAAGTATAAGGACCATTAACCACATTTTTAAAAGAAGAACTTTGCCACCAATGCTTTTTACAGATGAAGATTTCCAAGAAATTGATCCCGATCACGACGATCCTATGGTGATAACAGTTGAAATAGCCGAATATGCCGTCATGAAAACCTTGGTTGATCAAGGCAGCTCAGTTGATATTCTGTTTTGGGATACTTTCAAAAGACTGCATCTGAAAGAAGAAGACATTGTACCTTTCCGAGAACAAATCATTGGTTTTTTAGGGGAGAGAGTCAGCACGAAAGGGTATGTGGATTTGATGACTATGTTCGGAAGAGGAAGTAAGACTAAAAAGATTAAAATCAGATATTTGGTGGTGGATGCTTCTACGTCGTATAATGTGTTGTTAGGACGTTCTTCTTTGAATAAGTTGGGAGCAATAGTTTCAACGCCGCATCTAGCAATGAAATTTCCAACAGAAAAGGAGGAGATAGCAACAGTTTATGTTAATCAAAGAGATGCTCGAGAATGTTATGCAGCCGGTCTAAAGATGAATTTAAAAACACACAAAGATACCGAAAGAATGGTGGCAATGGCGGATTTGGACCCGAGATTAAATGATGAAAGGTTGGAACCGAAAGAAGAGACTACAGCCGTGGTATTAGGCCGAGATGAGAAGCAATGCACTTATATAAGTGGAAGTTTGCCCGAAGAATTGTTAAACAAACTTGTCACATTGTTACGCGACAACAAAGACTTGTTCGCTTGGGCACCGTCTGATATACCTGGAATTGATCCAAAGGTAATTTGTCATAAGTTGTCGGTATGCCGAGAAGCAAGACCGATATCTCAGAAACGAAGAAAGTTGGGTGAAGAGAGAAGAAAGGCAGCAATGGAAGAAACTGAGAAGTTAATGCAAACCGGTTTCATTAAGGAAGCTCAATATACGACATGGTTGTCCAATGTGGTGCTCGTCAAAAAACCGAATGGAAAGTGGAGAATGTGTACAGATTATACAGACTTAAATAAGGCTTGTCCGAAAGATACATATCCATTGCCCAACATTGACCGATTGGTAGATGGGGCGTCTGGACAAGAAATGATGAGTTTTCTTGATGCTTATTCAGGGTATAACCAAATACAGATGTATGAGCCAGATGTGCCCAAAACAGCTTTTACCACAGATACGGCAAATTATTGTTACAAAGTCATGCCTTTCGGCTTAAAGAATGCCGGAGCAACGTATCAGAGATTGATGGATAAGGTGTTCAAAGATCAAATTGGAAGAAACATGGAAGTATATGTGGACGATATGGTTGTGAAGTCAGAGAAAGTGGAGAAACATTTGGGAGATCTTGAGGAGGTGTTTTCACGCATAAGAGAGTACAATATACGTCTCAACCCAGAAAAATGTGTATTCGGCGTCAAAGGTGGAAAATTTCTAGGTTTTATGTTGACCAACAGAGGGATTGAGGCTAATCCTGATAAATGTGAAGCAATTATGAAGATGGGGAACCCGAAAAACCTGAAAGAGGTGCAGAGGCTAGTAGGGAAGCTAAATTCATTGTCAAGGTTTTTACCGATCTTAGCCGAAAAAACTAAACCGATAATAAGCCTGTTAAAAAAATCTGAAACCTTTGAGTGGAATGAAAAATGTGAGCAAGCCTTCTCTAAAATCAAAAGCATGGTAGCTGAACCACCAATCCTAATCAAACCTGAGTTGACCCAACCCATCATAGTTTACTTAGCAACTTCCAATGAAGCCATAGGAGCAGCGTTAATCCAAGAGAATCCAGACCAGAAACCAATATACTTTGTAAGTAGATCCCTCCAAAATGCTGAAACCAGATATCCCAAAGTAGAAAAAGTCGCCTTAACCTTGGTGTACGCCGCAAGACGTCTTCGGCCATACTTTCAGAATCATCAGATAATTGTGAGGACAGATTATCCAATATCAAAAATCTTGAGAAAACCAGAACTTGCAGGTAGGATGGTGACATGGTCAATGGAGCTTTCCGAATATGGAATCAAGTATGAACCGAGAGGACCAATCAAAGCTCAAGCCCTTGCAGATTTCATCATCCAGATGCCGACAACAGCACAGCAGGAGCAGTGGATATTGTATGTAGATGGCGCATCAAGCAAAAAAGGAAGCGGAGCAGGGATAGTACTTGAAGGACCAGACAACTTCCAAATAGAGATGGCATTGAGATTCGAGTTCAGAACATCCAACAACCAGGCCGAATACGAAGCTCTTATTGCAGGACTACTACTGGCGAGAGACATGGGAGTTGAAAACGTCATTTGCAAAAGTGATTCTCAGCTCTCAGTGGGACAGGTACGAGGAGATTATCAGGTAAAAGATCCATTATTGATGCAATATTATCATAAGGTATTAAATGTCATGCAATGTTTCAAACAAGCTGAAATAAAATATATTCCGAGAGAGCTAAACATGAAAGCAGATTCATTATCCAAATTGGCAAGTCAGCAGCGGCAACTCCAACACAATTCGGTTATACAACAAACCCTCAGTCACCCGACAGTCGGTTTCGAGGAATGTTGCAACGTCACCACAACAACAGATGAATGGATAGAAACATATTTGGAAGCCATAAAGAATCAAGAGCAAGGTGTTCAATTGGATACAAAAATGACCAAAAAAATAGCTAGTTTTGTGTTAATTAGAGATGAACTCTATAAACGTGGATATTCGATACCTTTGTTGAAATGTCTCTCAAAAGAGCAAGCTCAGTATGTAGTGAAAGAACTTCATGAAGGAATATGTGGCTTACATTGTGGAGCCCGAACAATGGCAACAAAAGTTTGCAGAGCTGGATATTATTGGCCAACACTCCGAGAAGATTGTGAAATATATGTTAAAACATGCAAGAAGTGTCAAGAATTTGGAAGTTTGAACCATATACCAGCACAGGCGTTACAAGGAATTACTTCTCCATGGCCCTTTGCAAAATGGGGAATTGATATACTCGGTCCATTTCCACTTGGCCGAGGACAAACTAAATTCATGATAGTCGCTGTAGATTACTTTACGAAATGGATAGAAGCAGAAGCACTGACTAAGATAACAACTCAGCAAGTTCAAACATTTATATGGAAAAATATAATATGTCGATTTGGAATCCCACACACCATAATAACTGATAATGGCCGACAATTCATTGACAAAAAACTTATGGAATTTTATGCAGATTTGGGAATTAAGTCAACAAGCACTTCAGTTGAACATCCGCAGACGAATGGACAAGCGGAGGCTGCAAACAGTTATTTTGGGACAATTGAAGAAGAGGTTAGGAAATGCCAAAGGTTTGTGGGCAGAGAAGTTACCAGAGATCTTATGGGCATATAGATGTACACCACAAACTTCAACTGGTGAAACACCATTCAACCTCACATATGGGACGGATGCAATGTTACCTGTAGAAGTGAATGAACCAACGTTACGAAGGCAGATAGAAGACTGGAATATTAACAATGAATGCTTGAGAACCGACCTTGATCTCATTGAAGAACTTAGAGAACGAGCAAAGATAAAAGAGGCAGCAGTAAAAAGAAGAGCAATGAAAAGGTTCAATGCGAAAGTAAAATTCAGAGATTTTAAGGAGGGGGACTTAGTATGGAGAATGCGAACTGATGCACGAAAAGATCCGCGACACGGAAAATTGGCCTCTAATTGGGAAGGTCCATTCAGGATACTCGAAAATTTGCAAAATGGAGCATACAGATTAGAAACTCTAGAAGAAAAAATAGTACCGAGAACATGGAATACAAGTCATTTAAAGTTTTATTTTAGTTGAAATTCGAAGATGTACAAAGAAGGCTGTATATATATCTATCCATCAATGAAGAAGCATTATCCATTAACAATGTGTCGTTCATTTACATATCTTTCGGTCTTGGATGATTTCACTCTAAGTGAAAACCCACCCGAAAAGAAACGTATTCATATCTTTCGGTCTTGGATGATTTTACTCTAAGTGAAAACCCACCCGAAAAGAAACATTCATAAATCTTTCGGTCTTGGATGATTTCACTCTAAGTGAAAACCCACCCGAAAAGAAACGTATTCATAAATCTTTCGGTCTTGGATGATTTCACTCTAAGTGAAAACCCACCCGAAAAGAAACGTATTCATAACTTTCGGTCTTGGATGATTTCACTAAGTGAAAACCCACCCGAAAAGAAACGTATTCATAAATCTTTCGGCTTTGGATGATTTCACTCTAAGTGAAAACCCACCCGAAAAGAAACATTCATAAAGCTTTCGGTCCTGGATGATTTCACTAAGTGAAAACCCACCCGAAAAGAAACGTATTCATAAAACTTTCGGCTTTAGATGATTTCACTCTAAGAGAAAATCCACCCGAAAATTCGCATATTCATAAAAACTTGTGATCTCGGACGCTTCCATTTCCAATAAAAAATTCACTCGCATACCATACTTTTGTTGATAATAAATTGGATAAAACCACTAATAAATTATGAATCAATACCCATTATGATATTTTACATAAAGTTGATTTCATGCGTTCATAGATTACAAAATCCGCAAAGAATCCGTTATTTTGAAGCCACTTTCGGATAAAACCGACAGGTACTCGGCGTATGAACAAAACATCATTGCATTAAAAATAGTACAATTAACTCGGTAGGTGACAATTATGTAGAATACGACCAATAATGCAAAACAATATAACAGTTGACAATCTAACAAACTTTATATGTATTAAAGCTTTCAAAAAGACAGTACATTTAACAAAATGAATCCCCCCACATGGATTAGCATATCAAAAAGCATCCATACATGGATTTGTAGTTCAAAATAAATCTACTTTCGGCAAGCACACCTACGCCTTTCTAGCTCTCAATATTGACATCTTCAGCATCTGTGTCTGGGATTTCGTTAGCCGGCACCAATTCACCCTTGTAAAAATCCTTTTTAACATCAAACTTGCCTTCATCAAGTGGAATCTTATAAAAATATTTGGCTTGTTGAAGTGCTTTCTCAAAACCAAGTTGATGTTGTTCAAATATAAAGCTTTCGGCTTCAAAAACGTTGGTCCTCAGCTGACTTATCTCTTCATCCATGAGTTTGATGGCATTTTTGTCGGCTTCGTTTGTAGACAATAACGCTAACACCTTCTCATTCAGCAGTTGATTCTCTTTACGGAGTTGAGCGTTTTCTTCACTTGACCTCGAGCTTTCATTCTTCAATTCAACAATTTCTTTTTTAAACTCTTCCTTTGCAACTTCTTGTTCACCTTTTTGTTTCTTCATTTCTTCTAGTTGCTCGAACAAAGAGCTCGTTTTCTCCTTGTATTCAGCAAGGTCAATCCTCAATTTCTCAAATTCAGATAAAGACACACAATTTCCATTTTTCTCCTTCATCATTTTTCCAATCAACAAACTTCTACTCGACAATTCAATAATCGAATCAGCCAATGAAGCAGCATCCATATTTTTCAACATATTGTAAGACGATTCATTAAAAGAAGTTTGGACAAACTTCGCATACTTAGTTGATGCACAAAAAATAGTTTCAGAAAGTGGTTCCGATGACACATTCTCAACACGACGATGACGCCGGGAAGAAGAGTGTGATCTCTTGCTGCTTCTATCTCGTTTCTTTGATTTTTTCGAAGGCCCAGCCACATCAACATGATGCGCAACTTCAACCATTTCAACAGGTGCAACACGCTCCGCTTCTTCCGTTTCAACAACAGGATTCACCACATTTTCCCGCCGAGGAGTTACATCACCTACTTTGTTTAGCAGCTTCGAAAAATAAGACCGAGCTTTCGGATTTGTGCTTGCCATCAAAGCTGAAAATCAATAAAAAACTTAGCAAAGTTAAAAAACACATCCTATCAAACAAGTACATCAAGAACAACCACCTACCAATAAGATCTTCTCGTGGATGGGACGAAGTGTACAATTGTAGCAAGGCGCGAGTGGGAACTTGGTACGAGAGGTGACTGAAAACTTCAATAACATGACGATCGGCCGCCCCCATTGAGTGAAAAGATATTGAATTAAACTTCACCGGATCTCTTGTCCAGTAAAGAGGAAATTTTGGAGACTCTCCATTGAAAAAATACTCTTTCCCTATCGGCTCTATTAGAATTTTGAAAAAACCTCCCTTAAAATCCTTATAAGATGATGTAAAAGGTTTAAGGAAGCAAACGTTGGATTTACTAATAAGAGAAAGCCATCCTGGTCGTTTACCAGGCCGAGAACTATAATAATACAGGAACGAAGCTGGACTAGGAGAAAGCGACAGTAATTTACACAAAATACTAAAAGCTTGCATGGCAGCCCAACCATTAGGGTGAAGCTGAGTAGGGGCAACATTAAGAAAATTAAGAACGCCTATTTGAAAGTTGTTCAAAGGCAATCGAATATGAAGGTCTCTAAAAAAGCAAGCATAAAAATAGAAAAATTCATAACTATCATCTTCTCGGCCATGGCAAACATTATCAACATCCCCAACACGCCGAAAGGAAATAATATCGTTTTCAATATCAGAATAATAAATCTGAGAATGAGAAAGAAAACTACGAAGTTCGGTAGCAGAACGATACTTCGAAAAATATTCCCGAACCCTAGGGTTAACCCACTGATAACCTGGACGAAGGTTTTTCCGAGGCAACATAAAATCGACTTCTTGAGGAACATCAACAGTAGGAGCTCCATTAGAATCATTCATGCAAGAAGGGGTAGCAGATGAAGACTTTGAGTCTGGATGATCCTCTTCCCGAACCACTCGCCCAGTTGATTCACCACCCGCGCTCGAACAATCATCACTAGCAGAAAAGCTTGAAAGAGACATTACCTTTCCAGAATCAACTGAAGATGAAAAATGAGCTTCTGTTAATAGCGATAAGTTTCACAATCACAAAAAGACTCAGAAAGGAACCTATTTATAACCCACGCAAACCCTAGAATTTGAAACGTTATGATCGCACAAAATTATTCAAAAATATATATGATCTAACGGTTAAAATGGACATCTCATGTCAAATCATGTATTCTCAGAAAAGTAAATTACGAAAACCAAGGCATTAAATACCAAATCAAATCAACACTCAAAACTATTATATTATATTAAGACACAAATCATTTCAATCTAAATCAATTATTTTTGTCTCGGGGGCCAGTGTACTGGTAGCCTAAAACCGAGAGGTATAGGCCGAGAACTACATGTCCAATAAATTAGAACCGAAAGGTCTGGACCGAAACCTGAAAGGATAATAAAAATCATAATAAAGCCCAATTTAAATAAGGAACTTGCACAAGGGGGTGTAAAAGTAATAAAAAGGTGTGATAAGAAAGTCCAAAAATACTGTAGAAGGCCCATCAACGAAACTCTATAAATAGGAGGTTAGCACAAGAAAAAGGTAAGAGTGATTTTATCTGAAAAACCATTACATTGTTTCTGACTTTGGCATCGGAGCGACTTGCAGGTACATCCCCCCACCTGTGATGAATACCAACCGAGAGGAGTAGCCGAGTGGTGCAGCCGAGAAGAACAGCCGAGATGAATAGCCGAGAGAAGCAGCCGAGAGGAACAACCGCGAGCCTAGCCCAGTTGAGAGTCCAGCCCAAGAAGTAATCCAGCCCAATAGAAACCCGAGAGTATAGCCCGAAATCAGAAGATTTGTGTAAAAGGCCATCTTGTTTTAGTTCGAGTGTTCTTGGTCCCTTTTTGTAAGAACATATACACTCAAAACCCATAGAAATATGATGAAACATTGAAGATCGGCAAAAATGACAAACATTCAAAATTAAACAAAATAATTCATAAAATTTGCACAGCTTGAAAACTTATGCTTATGGAAAAAGAGTAAAGAGTAATGGAGCATAAAAGTAATATAAATGGGTATTAAAGCTAAATTACAAGACAGGAAAAACATTAAAAAAAAAACTCCGAAGTTATTAGGTATTGCCTTCTCAAACATGAACAAAATGGAGAAATAAAAGGAATTAAGAAAAAAATAATCTCCCTAATAAGACATTTTGGATGGGCTCGAATGATATATATATATATATATATATATATATATAATGATACATAATGAAAATTGGTAATTAAGAGCAATATGGTTCTGTCTCTGCAAATAAAAGTTGTCTCACGGTTAACTATCAAGAAGGTGTGTGACAATAACGGAATTGTCAAGACATAAATTGAGAATAAAGGAGGTATAGAAATTGCTCATGTAGGATCTCTCATGAATCAAGGTAAGTCTCTATCATCTCTCTATTGTATGTAAAACATGTGTCATAATATGATAAGATCTGTATGTGAACATTATTGTATGCATTCATTCATGTTTTAATTTTCATGTGGTATCAGAGCCTAGTTGCTCATTTTATGATTCTCCAATGTTATTTCAAAAATCTTAAAGAACCTTAATTTTAAAATATTCCCAATTTGAGAACCCTAATTTAAAATTAGGGTTTATAGATCATAGTATCCATTCCTCACTGACAGAACCCTAATCTTCCTGCACCCAACGCCATTAACGACGTTAAAATCCTGTGCACGAACCCATTATCGGAGTTGTTGTCGTCGCGAAACCACAAGCCACCATCGCTCGTGTATTCTCCGCCGTCGCTCGTCCATCTCCGCCACTGGTATTGCTTGCAACGACGACGCGATTGGCCGCGACCTGGTTCGGCGTCAAGGATCAAGATTGAACCTAGGCGTGGCAGTTCGTTGGTTGGCGCGGTGGTTCATGCGCCCTTTGGCGGTGTGGACGACGTCGGGGTTGAAGAAGGAGAGCGCGGTGGCGTTCGGGTTGGAGAGGGAGAGCAATGACGTCGGGCAGTGATCATTTGGTGGCGCGGTGGTTGTCTCCCTGAACAGAATCCAACACTTGCTGTTCGTGCGGCACACGGTGGTTCATGGCTAGTGGCGCGTGACGGTTCGTGGCTGGCAACTACTGCATGGTACAGGGCGGTGGTGGTTGTGATTGATGTTTTAGGGTTTTTACAAGAAAGGGAAAAGAAACCGTGGTTGTGTCTTTCCTGCACCTTAAGATTCAAGTTAATTTATTTTTATATTAAATTATAATATTATGTTGAATTCAATTAATGAGATTCATGTATGAATTATTATTTGCACCTTACATCATTAATTAGCTGCACCTTTGATTGTGAATAATATGTGTGGTAGCAATTTGGTTCCAATTTTTAGAATTCAACCTTACGTCATCATTTGTTTAAAATTATTTTTTCTACTTTATGTATTAAACTTTAAATTGAAATATTGGAATTATTTGTATGATAGATTTGTAATCACTAAAATGATCAAATCTTTAAGTTTTATTTAATTCCAAATAAATGATGAATTTTATTTCAATTAATGATATAATTTGTGGAATTATTTGTATGATAGATTTGTTAATCACCAAAGTTATCAAATCTTTATGTTTTACTTAATTCCAAATTACAGATGATTTTCATTTCAATTACCTATAGAATGGATGCTAAATTATTTATTTATGGGTAAATTGAAATTCATTACTATAAGGCATTTTGGATCACCCAAAGGTTGATTAGTTGTCCTTATAATTAATGGATATGATTGTTGGTAGCGAGTATGTGTTATAAGTTTTGCTTGTATGTCCAAAGATAACAAGTATTTCTAGTTGATGCATATATCTTGCCAAATAATGTTAATATTATTAGCATCATTATGTTTTGTGTATTAATGTATCTACCAGAGGAGAACATTAGTATGCATAAAATGTTTTACGAATCTGTAGTGTATGTTTAGTTTATGACTCGAAATATTAATGTTAAGTACGTGTGATTGCAGTATCTATTCCTGTAGCCTTACATCCGTAAGTTACGTCTGTTCCAGTATTTAATGGTCTATATTTTTTTGATTGGAGTGAACAAGTCCAATTTCACTTAGGTGTATTGGATCTTGATTTGGCCATTCAAATTGAGAAACCTACTACCATTACTGATGATAGTAGCAATGAGGAGAAAGCTCATTATAGGGCTTGGGAAAAGTCAAACAGACTTAGCCTGATATTTATGCGAATGAGCATAGCAAACAATATTAAGTCCGCTCTTCCCAAAACCGAGAATGCAAAAGAATTTATGAAATTTGTGAAAGAGCGCTCCCAAAAAGCTGATAAGTCTCTTGCTGGGACATTAATGAGTACATTAACCACCATGAAATTTGATGCTTCTCATACTATTTACGAACATGTCATTGAAATGACTAATATTGCGGCAAGACTTAAGTCTCTTAGAATGACAGTGGATGAGAATTTTCTCGTGCAGTTCATCTTGAACTCTTTATCATCTGAGTATGGTCCTTTCCAGATGAACTATAACACCATGAAAGATAAGTGGAATATGGATGAATTGCATAGCATGTTAGTTCAGGAAGAGACTAGACTTAAGAGTCAAGGAAACCACTCCATACATTATGTGAACAATCAGGGAGTTGGAAAGAAAGTATTCAAGAAACATGGAAATGGTAAAGAACCACTGAAGATAAATGAGCCATTTACTAAGCTCCAAAAGAAAAATGACAAATGTCATTTCTGCAAGAAATCTAGACATTTCCAAAAGGATTGCCTGAAATGTAAGGCTTGGTTCAAAAAGAATGGTAAGCATAATGCTTATTATGTATGTTTTGAATCAAACTTAACTGAAGTTCCACATAATTCTTGGTGGATTGATTCTGGATGCACAACTCATGTTTCTAATATGATGCAGGGATTCTTTTCAACCCGAACCACAAAGCCAAGGATACATAAATAATAAGAGTCATGGCGGTTACATGTCATTTCAATCAACACATTTCCTTTCATGTACTACTATATCATTTTTTTTCCTTAATATGACTTTATAATGTGAAATCCATAATAGGTTCAAACATAATGTCATTTTTCATCAATAACAACATAATTTACATGCATATACATAAAGTAGAAAACATAAATTTCAGAAACTTTATTTATCAATGAGCTCAGAGTGTCAAATAAGCATTAATAACAACATTCATCATTCACTAGTAGACATAATGCACATATTTACAACATGACCAGTAAATGTTTTGGGCGGTAACCCTTTTGTTAAAGGGTCAACAATCATAAGACAGTGCTAATATGTTTTATTGACACTTTATGTTTTTTAACTTCTTCTTTAACGAGGCATTGTGTATTGAGCACAAATACCACGTCTCTCAAGGAACTTAGCGAACAGACCAGGGTGTTGTCCACTTTCATCATACTTTCCATAATATTCACCACCTCTATCTGACTTGACAATTTTCACCTTTCTGTCTAATTGTCTTTCCACTTCATTTATATAAACTTCCAAGGTATTCACTGTTTGCGATTTTTCATGCAGTAAATAGACATAACCATAATGTGAAAAATCATCAATAAAGGTGATAAAATACCTTTCTTTATTGAAAGAATTTACATCAAAAGGTCCACAAATATCAACGTGTATAATTTCAAGAAGCTGAGTACTTCTTGTGGCTCCCTTCTTTGTGTGTTTTGTTTGTTTTCCTTTAATACAATCCACACACACATTTAGATCAATAAAATCTAAACTTGGAAGTATTTCATTATTTACTAATCTCTCCATCATTTCTTTGGAAATATGTTCCAAACGTTTGTGTCACAAGAAAGCAGAACATTCATTCACTAAACTACGTTTAATGTCAACATTAAGATGCGAGATCATAAGAGTTTCAGCATATAAATTATCGAGATTCAATCTATATAATCCTTCATAAAGAGTACCAGATCCAATCAAATAGGTACACTGATATAAACTGAAACAACCATTCCCAAATTTAAAAGAGTATCCGACAACATCAAGTTTAGACAATGAAACTAAATTCCTAGATATACTAGGTACATAAAAAGTATTCATCAAGTCTAAATAAAATCCAGTTTCGAGAATTAAACGATTAGTCCCGACAACTTCCATTGGAACCTTTTCTCTATTTCCCATGAAGACAACCTTTTCATTTGGCTTTATGGTTCGGGTTGAAAGGAATCCCTACATCATATTAGAAACATGAGTTGTGCATCCAGAATCAATCCACCAAGAATTATGTGGAACTTCAATTAAGTTTGATTCAAAACATACATAATAAGCATTATGCTTACCATTCTTTTTGAACCAAGCCTTACATTTCAGGCAATCCTTTTGGAAATGTCTAGATTTCTTGCAGAAATGACATTTGTCATTTTTCTTTTGGAGCTTAGTAAATGGCTCATTTATCTTCAGTGGTTCTTTACCCTTTCCATGTTTCTTGAAGACTTTCTTTCCAGCTATTTGATTGTTCATATAATGTATGAAGTGGTTTCCTTGACTCTTACGTCTAGTCTCTTCCTGAACTAACATGCTATGCAATTCATGCATATTCCACTTATCTTTCATGGTGTTATAGTTCATATGGAAATGACCATACTCAGACGGTAAAAAGTTCAAGATGAACTGCACGAGAAAATTCTCATCCACTGCCATTCCAAGAGACTTAAGTCTTGCCGCAATATTAGTCATTTCAATGACAAGTTCGTGCATAGTACGAGAAGCATCAAATTTCATGGTGGTTAATGTACTCATTAATGTCCCAGCAAGAGACTTATCAGTAGTTTGGGAGCGTTCTTCCTCAAATTTCATAAATTCTTTTGCATTATCAGTTTTGGGAAGAACGAACTTGATATTTCTGGCTATGCTCATTCGCATAAAGATACATGAACAGATACTCGATTACACATACTAAACATTAATACTTTGAGTCATAAACTAAACATATAATACAGATTCAGAAAACATCCTATGCATATTAATGTTTTCCTTTGGGAGATACATTGATACACAAAACATAATGATGCTAGTAATATTAACATTATCTGGCAAGGTATATGCATTAACTAGAAATACTTGTTATCTTTGGATATACAAGCAAAACTAATAACACATACTCACTACCAACAATCATATCCATTAATTATAAGGACAACTAATCAACCTTTGGGTGATCCAAAATGCCTTATAATAATGATTTTCAATTTATAAATAAACAATTTAACATCCATTCTATAAGTAATTGAAATAAAAAATCATAAGTAATTTGGAAATAAATAAAACATAAAGATTTGATCACTTTGGTGATTAACAAATCTATCATACAAATAATTCCACAAATAATATCAATTTAAAGTTTAATCCATAAAGCGAAAAAAATAATTTTCCATTCCACACTTTCAATCAATTAATTAACCTTTAATTTAATGCAAATTGAATTACATTATAACAAAATAAAAATTAATTTTAAACAAATGATGACGTAAGGTTGAATTCAAAAAATTGGAACCAAATTGCTACCACACATATTATTCACAATCAAAGATGCAGCTAATTAATGATGTAAGGTGCAGGGAATTCACACATGCGATTCATAAATTGGATTCAACATTATATTATAATTTAATCTAAATTAAATTAACTTGAATCTTAAGGTGCAGGAAATAATTCAAACACGGTTTCTTTTCCCCTCTTGCTAAAACCCTAAAACATAATCACAGCCACCACCGCCGCCAACCACGAACCACTGCGCGTCGCTAGCCATGAACCACCGCGTGCCGCACGAACAAAAGGTGTTGGATCTTGTTCAGGGAGACGACCACCGCACCACCAAACAATCACCGCACGACGCCGTTGCTCTCCCTTTCCAACCCCGACGCCACCGCGCTCTCCTTCTTCAACCTTGGCGTGCCAAAGGGCGCAAAAACCACCGCGCCAACCAACGAACTGCCACGCCTGGGTTCGATCTGGATCCTTGACGCCGAACCAGGTCGTGGCCAACCGTTTCGTCGCTGCAAGCATTACTAGCGACGGAGATGTACGAGCGACGATGAAGATTACATGAGCGACGGTGGCTTGCGGTTCTACATCGACAGTGACTCCGATAATGGGTTTGTGTACAGGGTGTTAACGCCGTTAATGGCGTTGTGTGCAGTAAGATTAGGGTTTTGTTATTGAGGAATGGATACTATGATCCATAAACCTAATTTTAATTAGGGTTTTTAAATTGGGGATATTTTAAAATTAGGGTTTTTAAGATTTTTGAAAAAACATTGGAGAATCATAAAATGAGCAACGAGGCTTTGATACCACATGTAAATTTAAACATGAATGAACGCATACAATAATGTTCACATATAAATCTTATCAGTCTATGATTTTCACATGCTTTTCATACAATTAAGAAAGAGATAGGCACTTACCTTGATCCATGAGAGATCCTACGTGTGCAGTTTCTTGAAGTCTTTTATTCTCAATCTATCTCTTGGCAATTCCGTTATTGTCACACATCTTCTTGATAATTAATAGTGTAACAACTTTTATTTGCAGAGACAAAACCCTATTGCTCTTAATTCTCAATCTTCATCACATATTGGATGTCGGTTTTCATTAGGTATCATCATATATATTTCTCACGTTAACCAATGAGTCATTTATTTTATTATTATTATTAAATCACATTCAGACCCAAAGTCCAAATTCTATGTCATGTAAGTCACTTTATAAAAATTAATTTACATAATTAGTGCACCAGTTATCCAACATTGGCTTCAATTTAATTTAACATTAGCAACGGTAGATGGAATGACTTTAATTGCAAGAGAGTTAGATAAAAAGTTGAGTGGAGTGAGAATTGATCACTACTAATGGAAATGAGGAAACAGAGATAAGCAGATTGTGTGGCTAGCCTTAGGGTTCATACTTCAAAACACAGTTGTGAACGCAGAGTATGCGGAGAACATGCAGAACACATAGAACGTGGATAATACCTTCAAAAGGAGGGCTCCGAGTGGAAGAAAGAGGAAATCACCATTCTGTAGTGCGGATTCGACCGAGGACGATGTTGTTGGAGATGATGTGCACAGACTGCAGAAGAAGGAGAAGTTGGCAATGATGGAGAAGAAAAGAGAAAAATGTAGGTTAAAGTTTCGTTATTTGGGGAAACATAATCAAACAAAAATGTATATACTAACCTTTGAACTTCACCTATTATTGTAAAAAAACGGTTGAAAGATGAAAGATGGAAACTAATATTTGGGATTTTTTCGCATAATGATGGAAGATGGAAGCAGGAAACCAAAATTCCCTTCTCGCAAACCGAATAAAGAATTTTCTATTTCACGTTACGTTTTACAGATTTTAATTTCAATTATATTATTCAAATACAATTATATGTTTAAAATATAATTATTATATTGTTTATCTTAATATACGCATAGTTAAATAAAAAAAATATAGATATTAATTTATTAACTAATTCGGTTACATAAATAAGCAATTCTTTTTAACTATAGAAAGAAAATCAATCGTTGAAAAATAAATAGATTTGGTCGCTAATTTGATGACATAACTTAGCATTTTTCTTTAGTGAGTTACTACTATATAAGCAATTTTGCTCGTTAATTCGATCGTGGATATAAATATTTTTCAATTTATTCAATATAATCACCACTTTAGCGATCGAAATTTTTATTACTTTCATTTTCGGTTACAAAATTAGCTAATATCATTAATACTTCATTTGATCACTTTCAATCGCACATTTGACATTAAAGAGTGATCCGTGGTTATTTCAATCATAAATTGCGACCAATGGTTTTTGGTAGCTAGATTTGATGACTAAATCACTATTTTCTTGTAGTGTATTCATTATTGTTTTACTACGATTCACCTAATGTGTTGTTCGGGTGGAAAAGTGTTACTTCCACGTGTTATTGCTCTAAATGAATTGCTTCAAATATTTTTTGGTTGTTTGTTTGAACGTAGATATTTTAGACAACATATCAAAAGTAACAACCATGTGGTTTCTGTTGGACATCTCAACCAATCAATTAACACATAAAAAAACAATTCATAATCGATTACCTTCTTTGTGTTTCAAGTTTTGTGTGTTAATAGAAGCATAATCGATTATGATGTTATAAATGTGTAGATAATAGATTATGATTATTTTTTAAAGCAAAATATAATCGATTATGTTGTTAAAAATTGCGGATAATCGATTATCGTTATATTTTAAGAAAACCGTTTCTTTTTCTAGATTTTTCACTTTCAGGTTTTTAAATGATTTTTGTTTGGTTTTTTAGTTTCATATGGGTGTTTTGTGGTCACACACATATGAATTCTTCATACACATCTTCATCCATCAA